>NC_135806.1:108910197-109210197 GCF_964213995.1 Mustelus asterias
CTTATCTGAGGAAGGATGTTCTTGCTATAGAGGGAGTGCAGAGAGGATTTACCAGTCTGATTCCTGGGATGGCGGGACTGATGTGTGAGGAGAGATTGAGTCAGTTATGATTTTATTTTCTGGAGTTTAGAAGAATTAGAGAGTAAGTCCACGTCTGGCATGTGGGATTCTTTTAAGGAACAGTTGATAAGGCTGCAGGACAGGCATGTGCCTGTAAAAAGGAAGGATAGGAAAGGTAGGATTCGCGAGCCGTGGATAACCAGGGAAATTGAGGATCTGATCAAAAAGAAAAGAGAGGCGTACGTTAGGTCCAAGCAACTGAAAACAGATGCAGCTCTGGAGGAATACAGAGAGAGTAGGAAAGAACTCAAACGGGGAGTTAGAAGGGCAAAAAGAGGTCACGAAATGTTCTTGGCAGATAGGATTAAAGAGAATCCTAAGGCATTTTATTCATATGTTAGGAACAAAAGAGTTGTCAGGGAAAAAGTCAGACCTCTCAGGGACAAAGGAGGCGAATTATGCTTAGAACCCAAGGGAATAGGGGAGATCCTAAATGAATACTTTGCATCGGTATTCACAAAGGAGAGGGACTTGTTGACTGGGAGTGTCTCAGAGGGAGGTGTTGACCCGTTAGAGAGAATCTCCATTACAAGAGAGGAAGTGTTCGGTTTTTTAGGTCACATTAAAACTGACAAATCCCCAGGGCCTGATGGCATCTATCCTAGACTGCTCAGGGAGACAAAAGATGTAATTACTGGGCCTCTGACGGAAATCTTTGTCGCTTCTTTGGGCACGGGTGAGGTCCCTGAGGATTGGAGGATAGCGAATGTGGTCCCGTTGTTTAAGAAGGGTAGCAGGGATAACCCAGGAAATTATAGGCCGGTGAGCTTGACATCCGTAGTAGGGAAGTTGTTGGAGAGGATTCTTAGAGACAGGATGTATGTGCATTTAGAACGGAACAATCTCATTAGTGACAGACAGCATGGTTTTGTAAGAGGGAGGTCGTGCCTTACAAATTTGGTGGAGTTTTTTGAGGAAGTGACAAAAACGGTTGACGAAGGAAGGCCCGTGAATGTCGTCTATATGGATTTCAGTAAGGCATTTGACAAAGTCCCTCATGGCAGGTTGGTTAAGGCTCATGGGATACAAGGAGAGGTGGCTAGATGGGTAGAGAACTGGCTTGGCCACAGGAAGAGTTTTAACAGCACCAGGTTAAAGTCCAACAGGTTTATTTGGTAGCAAATACCATTAGCTTTCGGAGCACTGCTCCTTCGTCAGATGGAGTGGAAATGTGCTCTCAAACAGGGCACAGAGACACAAAATCAAGTTACAGAATACTGATTAGAATGCGAATCCCTACAGCCAACCAGATCTTAAAGATACAGACAATGTGGGTGGAGGGAGCATTAAGCACAGGTTAAAGAGATGTGTATTGTCTCCAGACAGGATAGCCCGCAAGTCCAGGAGGCAAGTTGTGGGGGTTACTGATAGTGTGACATAAATCCAACATCCCGGTTTAGGCCGTCCTCATGTGTGCGGACCTTGGCTATCAGTTTCTGCTCAGCGACTCTGCGCTGTCGTGTGTCTGGGACCTCTGCTATTTGTGATATATATAAATGATTTGGAAGAAGGTGTAACTGATGTTATCAGCAAGTTTGCGGATGACACGAAGATGGCTGGACTTGCAGATAGCGATGAACATTGTCGGACAATATAGATAGGCTGGAAAATTGGGCGGAGAAATGGCAGATGGAATTTAATCCAGATAAATGCGAAGTGATGCATCTTGGAAGAACTAATGTAGGGGGGAGTTATACAATAAATGGCAGAGCCATCAAGAGTATAGAAACACAGAGTGACCTAGGTGTGCAAGTCCACAAATCCTTGAAGGTGGCAGCACAGGTGACGAAGGCGGTGAAGAAGGCATATTGTATGCTTGCCTTTATAGGACGGGGTATAGAGTATAAAAGCTGGAGTCTGATGTTGCAGCTGTATAGAATGCTGGTTAGGCCACATTTGGAGTACTGCGTTCAGTTCTGGTCACTGCACTACCAAAAGGACTTGGAGGCTTTAGAGAGAGTGCAGAGAAGGTTTACCAGGATGTTGCCTGGTATGGAGGGTCTTAGCTATGAGGAGAGATTGGGTAAACTGGGCTTGTTCTCCCTGGAAAGACGGAGAATGAGGGGAGACCTAATAGAGGTGTACAACATTATGAAGGGTGTAGATAGGGTGAACAGTGGGAAGCTTTTTCCCAGGTCGGAGGTGACGATCATGAGGGGTCACGGGCTCAAGGTGAGAGGGGTGAGGTATAACTCCGATATCAGAGGGACGTTTTTTACACAGAGAGTGGTGGGGGCCTGGAATGCGCTGCCAAGTAGGGTGGTGGAGGCAGACACGCTGGCATCGTTTAAGACTTAACTGGATAGTCACATGAGCAGTCTGGGAATGGAGGGATACAAACGAATGGTCTAGTTGGGCCAAGGAGTGGCACAGGCTTGGTGGGCCGAAGGGCCTGTTTCCTGTGCTGTACTGTTCTTTGGTCTTTGTTCTTTTATCTCATAGAAACCTATAAAGTTCTGACAGGACTAGACAGGGTAGATGCAGGAAGGATGTTCCCGATTGTGGGGGTGTGTAGGACTAGGGGTCATAGTCTAAGGATATGGGGGTAAACCTTTTAGGACTGATGAGGAGAAATTTCTTCACACAGTGGTAATCCTGTGGAATTCATTACCACAGAAAGCAGTCAAGGCCAAAACATTGTAGTAGATTTTCAAAAAGGAGTTTGATATAGCTCTTGGGGTGAAAGGTCAAAGAATATGGGGGAAGGCGGGATCAAGCGAATAGTCCGATGTTCCTGGGGGCTGGGAGGAGGTGTCTCAATTCACCAGCAGATAGGAGTGTCCAAGCGCTCTGAAACCAGTTTCACCGGCGTATTTACGCTTCGTCCTCCACCCCTTCTATACAAGTGCCAAGCTCCCAACTGTCAAAGAAATGATGAGTGTGAGAAGATTGCAGTGAGGGGCTTTCCGGAAAGACCAGGGTGAAGGACTCCCATTTTCTCGCTGTTATGACGCTTAGAAATTTTTTTTGGAAAATTCCACCCCTAATATCAACCAATTAACTCTTGTTAGAAAAGAGTATATGTAGTGTACAGAAAGAGTGCATCTTTTTAAAGAATATAATGTAGCTGCATGTATTACTGCACATTGAACTACCCCTGTTCTTTCAGGTTCTGGATCCCTCAGAGCAAAATTTGATGTGTCAGAAGGTCCAACTAAACCATCAACTCTTGCAGTCCAATTTCTTAGTGAAGGATCCACGCTGTCAGGAGCAGATGTGGAGCTCGTAGGCACTGGTTATAGACTTTCCTTAATAAAGAAGAGATTTGCCACAGGTAACAATTGCAGATTTTTTACATTTCTAAGACACACTTGTACAATCACCAAGTGGTTTATTTAATGCCGTAAAAATAAATTTTTGAGAAACAATCATGGTGGTGTAGTAGTTTTGTTATTGGACTCGTAATCCAGAAAATGGAAGTTGGCAAATTTCAGTTCAGTTTTTAGATGTTGAAATGTTACTTCTTATGACAAACCGATCACAATCCCAGGATGAGTTTCACCCCCATCAGGACAGAGATGAGGAAATATTTGCACTCACAATTGCAAATCTTTGAAATGCAGCCGAGGGACTGTAGATACTCAGTTCTTGAGAATACTCCAGACCAAGGTTGATATATTTCCAGGCAGTGAGGTAATGAAAGGAAATGGGGATTGGATGAGAAAGTGGACTTGATGTGGAATTTCAGTTTTAATCTTATTGAATGGGGAAGGAGATTCTTACTAAATGGCGGAAGCTCAAGGAACTATATGGCTTACTACTGCATGTATTGTTCTTATGTTCTGTTATGCATTGTAGAATTAACAAATATGAACACATTTTAGTAAATGTATTTTTTGAGGGTTCAGGGCAACTGGTGAAGGAGCATTGCATTAGCAATCTGTTGGTTTTGGCCTCAAATCCATCTATAATGATGTTGTCAATAACTTTTAAAATTTTACTGGCGACAGTATTGCGCTTGTTTTCAAGATGTTAACATTTTTGATTTAATCGTGTTTTTTGGCTCTACAATCAGTTTCTATTGCATTGAATTCCGTCTCTCATCCTATATTTTGCCAGGATTTAATTTGATCTATTATCAGTTTTTGACTTTGTCTATCACAATAATGCAATCTAATTTCTAAGAATTTTAAAATGTAACAGTTATACAGGAAACTTGCATTCAGTTCTTTCTAAATAAAGTCTTGTTCTTTTAGGGAAGTTTGTTGTTTGTACTGCCATTTGGTCCATAACTGGAAATTAGTAAACTGCTTGACAGCAAATCCCTCCTAAAGTGCTGCACATTATACTATCTACAATATATCATTGATGGGGAGTTTTCATTTTAAGCTAGATCTCACGCATTCAGGTGTAAAGAATAAATGGAGTGCACTTATAGAAAGTGATTTTTTTTTTCTTTTTAACAGGTCGGTACATGGCAGATTGCTGACAGTCCCATCAGTAAATTTTGTTTCTGCGGAGGACAAGTTCACTGTCAGGTGTTTATGTTGATGGTACATTTATACTTGCCTTCCAGTTCCAAACAGTGCGGCATTCAGGAGCAAAAGATGGACAAAAGGAGTATTTTCAATATTTTAAAACCTAAATTTTGCCTTTGCCTTTTTTTGGTAATTGAGTTATGAGGAAAATCCATGCTACGCAATTTAAACATGCACTTTCTTTTAGAAAAAAGTCATTTTGGGGGAGAATAAGTTGTATTTTTATTACGTTAAATTAGCACTGATGTGATTTTCAACACTGTTTAATTTTTTGAAACCTGCAATATTCAGGAAATATAAAGTAAATGTCTTTGAATACATGATTTTATTTAGACTTTAATGAAGTCCAACAAGTGATCAGTAGTTATGCTGAAATATGTAAAAATGTATAATGTATATCAAACACATATAAATATATACGATAGAAAAACCAGCATTAACCATTTGCCTTCACTGTGCTTCTGTACTATCCTGTAAACAGATATAGTTTTACAAATTACAAGTTTTGCTGATTGTAAGATTAGCTCTTGCAACAAAAATGTTTAAAAATCAATGACAAATCTACAAATTGCAGAAATTTGTATCGGTGAATATGAACTGTTTCATGGCCTTTCTGATTCTGTGTTGTATTCTTGTGCCATACAAGCAGGTATTTTTCTGAGGGGTGGTACCATAGACATCATATTAAACAAAAAATTAAACTAAAGGGTTAGGTTTTGGTTATGGTGTAAATGGAGGATATTTCACTAATGACGGCGAGTTATTGCAGTTGTTACACAAATGGTGAGTAGGCCTTAACTCGCAAGCATTCTTGGGATGTGTGGGATGAACAACCACCTGAAACTATTGTTCAATAGGCACATAGCTCTTGGTAATCTTCAAATTAATTCTGGAACATTGCTGCAGACTGTTAAGTTATTTGTGTATATGGATTGTTACTGCACATCAAATTGTCAACTTGTGGGTTTTTAAATTTTAAGTTGTTATACATATGTGGATAGAATAAAGCCAAGATATATCAATGACAGTTACAAAAAACGTTTCACAAATGTGAAATGGCCCATTATGTCATTAGTAGTACAGGAAAATAGTGAGTTCAGAACAATCTGCCCAATTCATTTCAAGGTGAAGAATACTAAGTTGCTTTTATTTACAGTGCAATTAATGATCGTATTCCTGTAAAATGGAATTATCACTAATCCCTTGAAAATTGGCTACCATTCATTTGGAACCCAGTGCCATCACTTTTGTCCATTCAGTGCATTTTCTCACTGTGGGTTTCATGTTGGTATATGTGCACTAAACAACTGTCTGTAGTTGAGAATGTATTGATATTTTGTGAAGACCGAGAATGTAGGTGCTGATCTACAGTTTCACATAGTAGATATTTTTGTTGTCCAAATGGTAGCAGCCTTTTTTTTTTGTAACTCGGGGGTGATATTCCAGTTTTTTTAACTGGGAATGCCTGGATTTATCTCTCTTTTTTAAATGTACTTGTGTTACTTCAGAAATTAAATAAATGTCATCTGGTGTTTCACCAGCTCATCTGGTTGAGAAAAACTGGAAATGTTTTTGTACCTTGCAGAGTTTCAGGTCAGTTTGTTATTTTACCTACAGATTAAAGACACCCCATCGCAAAAAAGTGCTGAACTTACAGTTCACATGTCAACATTGGCTCAGATTTATTTTATCAAAATTAGTTTTTTTTTAAATATGTGCCTTTATCTTTATTATTGTGCCTCTAGTTTTTTTCCAATGAAATCCATTAAGCTAAACAATTTTTATGTATGGACATTGCAAACATTTGTATATAAATATACTAATTATCCTTAAATTCTTTTGTATTTGGATTTAGAAGGGAAAATGAATGTGAAAGAACTGGAGTCTGTGGTAAATAGTGTTTCAAAAATGTTATTCCTTTTGATGGGCTATTTGCAATAAACTGTGGCCAATGTAATGGGAAACATAAGATGCTCATGTTTTTAGCTTGATATACAACACATCCACTGGTGAACATGTGATTTGCTTTAATATTCATGTAATATGCAATGTTAAGGTTATCTTAAGGTGCAGTGCATATGGTAAACTTTGAAACAAAGTGCGAAAACAACAAAATGTACAAAAAGTTTAATATTGTTCAATGCAAGGATAATTGCCTTGGTCCTGAGGATATAAACTTTATAATATCTGAAAATGATTGGTATTATTACCTGCTTTTTAAAAGAAATGCTGTTTCCTGATAGATTGTAGGTTTTCACCTATACTGTTGTATTAAAAAGAAAACTGCAGGATTTGTGACTAATTGTTAGATCACAAAATACCCAATGTGTCCTTACAACATTTTGTACTTCATTAACAGGAACAATTTGAACTAACTCCATTCATCTACACTCTTTCATAATTATTAGTGCAATAAAAGGGATTAACTTTTTGCAATATAAGCAATCCTGACGTCATACAAATAAGAAAATTATTATTTTCTGAACAGGCTCCAGGGGGCTGATTAGCCTATTCCTGCTTCTATTTCCAATGTACTAATTGGTCAGGTGAATACCACAAAAAAAGGACAGCCATTGTAACAACTTAAATTCTCAGTGCAAGGTACATACCTGGAACTCTCCTAACAACTCAGTGACAAATATGCCATAAGGTGCTATTGAACATTACAGGCTAAGAAGATTCCAATTTCAGTCCTTGCTCTGTACTAGTTAACCAAGCAGGGATGGTACTGCTGCGTGATAACAAATGGCATTAGCACCTGTGGATTAGCAAAGTAATAAACTACCTGACAGCTATCCATTGACGCCTGCTGGAAATGCATCAATGTGGATTCTGGGTGAGGACGGTCTTGGAATTCACTGCAGTGGTCACCTGGTTGAATAGATTGTACGATTAAAGCTTACGGATTACACCTTCAAGAAAACAAATAAAATAGTGAATATTGGAAATTTGAAATTAAAACAGAAAATGCGGGAAATACTCAACAGGTCTGGCAGCAGCAGTGGAAAGAGCCTTAACATTTCTATTGCTCAGTCTAGTCTATAGACTACCAGTGGGAAAGATGTAGAGAAACAAATTTGCAAGGAAATTATGAAGAGGTGCCAGAATTATAAGGTAGTTATAATGGAGGACTTAAAGTATCTAATTAGAGACTGGGGTGGTAGTAATATAATGATGTGGAGATGCCGGCGTTGGACTGGGGTAAGCACAGTAAGAAGTCTCACAACACCAGGTTAAAGTCCAACAGGTTTATTTGGTAGCAAATACAGGTTTATTTGGTAGCAAATTTGGTATTTGCTACCAAATAAACCTGTTGGACTTTAACCTGGTGTTGTGAGACTTCTTACAGTAATATAATGGACAGAGAGGGCAAGAGCTCCTAGGGCATGTTCATGAAAATTTTCTACAGCTGTATCTTTCCAGTCCAGTGAGCAGGAAGCATTGGTGAACCTGGTTCTTGGGAATGAGGTCGGCCGAGTAGAGCAACTATTTATTTAGGGAGCAGTGATCTTGTAATATAACATTTAGGAGGGTTTATGAAAAAGGACAAAGAACAATCTAGAGTATGAATAATTAATTGGGGGAAAGCCAACTTTAATGGGGTGAGAATAGACCTAGCCCGAATAAATTGGAATCAAAGGTTGGCAGGAAAAACAGTGGCTGAACAATGAGCTCCTTGAAAGAAGAGAGTTTGGGCACAGACAAGGTATATTCCTTCAGAAGGAAAAGGTAGGGTAAACAAATTCAGAACTCCAGAGATGACAAAAAGGATAGAGTTTAAGATGAAGAAGAAAAAGGACACTAATGACAGATGTCAGGTGGATAGTGCAATGGAAAACTAGGCTGAATGCAGAAGATTCAGAGAGAAAATGAAGAATCAAAGGGGGATTATGAAAAGAGACTGGCAGCTAACATAAAAATGAATCCCAAAGTTTTCTCCCGGCATATAAATAGAAAAAGGGTGGTAAAAGGAAGAATTGTGTTGATTAGGAATTGAAAAGGAATTTACGCATGGAGGAAGGGGGAATAGTAGAGGTATTAAAGGCAAAATATTAATTTATCAAGGAGGTAGCTGCTACTCCAGCAATCAATGGTGAAAGAAGAGGTAATTCAGACACCAGAAGGAGTTAAAATTGATAAGGAGGTGGTATTAGACAGGCTGTCTTTTTTAAAGTTGATAAGGCATCCGGATCTGATGAGATGCCAACAAGGATATTGGGGAAGTGAGAATGGAAACTGGGGAGGTATTGGCCATAATTTTCCAGTCTCCCTTAGACTCAGTGATGGTTCCTGAAGACTGGGGAATTGCAAATTGTAGAATCCCTGAAGGAGGTTATGCGGTCCATCCTCCACCCCATCCCCATAATCCCACGCATTTACTCCACTAATTCCCCTAACTTGTACTTCTTGGGACATTAAGGTTATCGTGGAAGTTATAGAAGATGCAATTTAGTATGGCCAACCCACCTAACCTGCACATCTTCAAACTGTGGGAGGAAATGGGAGAACCTGGAGGAAACACATGCAGACAGGGGGAGAACATGCAAACTCCACACAGATGGTCACCCAAGGCTGAACCTAGGTCCCTGGGGCTGTGAAGCAGCAGCACTAGCCACTGTGCTACCATGCTGCCCCAAATGTTACGTCCTTGTTCAAAAACGGGTGTAAAGATAAGCCTAGCACCGATAGGCCAATCAGTTTAACTTTGACGGTATGAAAACTTCTGGTAACAATAATTCAGGACAAAATTAATAGTCACATGGACAATTGCAGGTTAACTAAGGAAAGCCAGAATGAGTTTGTTACGGGCGAATCATATTTAACTAACTTGCTGCAGTTTTTTTGAAAAGGTAACAGAGGGTTGAGGAGGGTAATGTTGTTGATGTAGTGTACATGAACTTTCAATTGGCATTTGTTACAGTATTGCACAACAGACTTGTGAGCAAAGTTATAACTCATGGAAGAAAAGGGAAAGTAGCAACATGAATTCAAAATTGGCTGAGTGACAGGAAACCGAGAGTAGTTGTTAATGGATGTTTTCAGGATGAAGGAAGGTTTGCGTAGTTTCCCAGGGGTCAGTTTTGGAACCATTGTTCTTTCTAATATATATTAGAAAGCCTTGGTGTACAGGGAACAATTTCAGAATTTAAGATTATATGAAACTTAGAACCGTTGCCAACTGAGGAGGATCGCGTGGAATTTCAGAAAGGACATAGAAACATAGAAAATAGAAGCAGGAGTAGGCCATTTGGCCCTTCGAGTCTGCTGAACCGTTCATTATGATCATGGTTGATCATTAAATTCAAGATCCCGATCCCGCCTTACCCCCATATTCCTTGACCCCTTTAGCCCAAGAGCTATATCTAAGTTCTTGAAATCGTACAACATTTTGGCCTCAACTACATTCTGTTGTAGTGAATTCCACACATTCACCACTTTCTGGATGAAGAAATTTCTCCTCATCTCAGTCCTAAAAGGTTTACCCCTTATCCTCAAACTATGACCCCTAGTTCTGGACTCCCCCACCAATGCGAATATTCTTTCTGAGTGTACCTTGCCTAATTCTGGTTAGAATTTTGTAAGTTTCTATGAGATCCCCTCTCACTCTTCTAAACACCGATGAATGTAATCCTAACTGACTTAGTCTCTCCTCAAATGACAAACCTGCCAACATAGGAATGAGCCTGGTAAAGCTTTGCTGCACTCCCTCAATAGCAAAGACACCCTTCTTCACATAAGGAAACCAAAACTGTACACAGTACTCCAGGGGTGGCCTCATCAAAACCCTATACAATTGTAGTAAAACATCCCCATTCCTAAACTCAAATCTCCATAGCCAAATTGATGGAATGAGCAGACAAGTGGCAGATGAAGTTCAATGTAGAGAAATGTGAAGTGATTAATTATGGTAGAACATGGAGAGAAAATACAAAATAAAGGATACAACTTTGTAAGGGGTGCAGGTGCTGAGGGACCTGGGTGGATATGTGCATAAGTCATTGAAGGTTTCAGGACAGATTGAGAGATTGGTTAATAAAGCATACTGTATCCTAGGCTATATTAATAGGGGTATACTGTAGAACAGTACTGAGGTTAGGTTGAACTTATATAAGATACTAATTTGACCTCAGCTGGAATATGGTATCCAGTTCTGGGTGCTGCACTTTAGGAAAAATACAAAGGCATAAGAGAGGGTGCAATTAAGATTCACAAATTGTTCCATGGATGAGGAATTTCAGTTATGCAAATAGATTGGAAAAGTTAGAACTAATGTATTCGAAATCAGGAGCCAAGATAGAGAATATGAGGACAGGGAAGATGGGGAGAAACTTCCCACCTGTGAAAGGACCGAGAATGAGAAGACATTATTGGCAAAAGAAGCAAAAGCAACATGAGGAAAAACATTTTCACACAGTGAAAAGTTGGGGTTTGGAATGCACTGCTTGAGTGTGATGAAGACCTCTTCGTTTGAGTAATTATCTGAAAGGAAGAATGTGCAAGGGTATGGAGAGAAAGCAGGGGCAATGGCACTAGTTCAGTTGCTAATTTGGAGAGCCAGTGCAGACACAACAGGCTGAATGGCCCGTGCTTTAATAATTATTTGATTTTATTGTAAAGTCATCAACCTTTAATATTTTTCTCTTCCCCCAAAGATGCTGCAGACCTGCTGAATATTTCCAATATTTTCAGTTTTTATTTTATATCTTCAGAAATGACCACTTAATACGGTGCTAGAAACCTTTGACACTGATGGAACTGTCTCCAGAACTGCCTTTAGCAGAGAAAGGGTGAATTGAATAAAAGGGGAAAAAATTGTCACAGCCTGAAACCAGTGATGCCAAGAATTCAGGACAAAATACCTGAGGTCTAATATTTTACTTATTAAAACCTGTATACACAAAAACACATACCACACAATAGGGAGACTGGTTGTCTTTTAGTTTTGAGTGAAATCTCTTCGTTTCTGCCAACTAAGCTTGATTCCCGGTTACGTACATTATGAATTGAAATAGGTTGGAAATTGCTGGAGAAATAATGGCATGTTAACAACGTACACTTTTTAATGTGCAAATCAGTCAGCAAGTCCAGGGAATTAAGAGAAATGCTGTTATTTGCGAGTCTCCAGAACCTACTAGTGAATTTATTTATTATTAATAATTGCTAGATTTGCAGATATAATGATCCTTAAACCTGCTCCAGAAAATTAGGTTTGGTAATTAATAGCATACGTATCCTTGTAAGGATGTAGCAAATGTTAAAGGTGGCCAATGCACTTCTTAGACCGTGAAAGGGATAATTTAAACTGGGCATAGGTGAATATAGGCACCAGTGTAGATAGGTCACCATTGTACTGCAAGTTTGTCATTAAAATTCACTTTGTTCACCCACATAGTCATCACTCTGTGTTTATTTCACCAAGCTTGCGGGAACCACAGAGCTCACCTGGCACCTCATTCCTGTAGAATGTGAGAATGGCATGGCAGTGCTATGACCCTCCCACACCGGCGACGCAGTAAGGAGGCACCTCCCCACTCCTGGAGCCCATTCCCCAATCCCCATACATGGAAGGGTGAAATCCCCCTGCACTGACCCCCTCCAACAAGGTACACCCCTCTCATGTCTAACACTGTTGTCTTGTGATTGTGAGGCCAAGGGCTGTTGAGGTGCTGCCAAGCTGCCCACCTCGATGGCAGGACGCTTGAAGCACTCTACCAGGCAGGAGTCACTGAGAATGGGAGGAGCATCACTCTGTCCTCAATACAAGTCGTCATCATTGTGCAGAGGCGACACAGTGGCACTGTGGTTAGCACTGCTCCAGGGACCTGAGTTCAATTCCCGGCTTGGGTCACTGTCAGTGTGGAGTTTGCACATTCTCCCTGTGTCTGCATGGGTTTCCTCCGAGTTCTCGGGTTTCCTCCGAGTTCTCCGGTTTCCTCCCACACTCCAAAGATGTGCAGGTTAGGTTGATTGGCCATGCTAACTTGCCCCTTAGAGTCCCAGGATGTCTATGTTAGAAGGATTAGTAGGGTTTCAGGGATAGGGCCTGGGTGGGATTATTGTCGGTGCAGACTCGATGGGCCGAATGGCCTCCTTCTGCACTGTAGGGATTCTATGATTTCTGTGAAGTCCAGCCAATAGTTTCTGTGCCCTGTCCATGATGCCTGGCAGCAGCAAGAGAGCATACTGCTGGCACCATATAACTGGTGAGATGTCAGTCCCCATGGTGGGAGAGCTCTTCACTCCCTAGTCCTACTAACTAAAGTTGTGAATGCATTTTTGAAGATAAAACATCATCTGAATATAACCTAAACTTGTCAGGTGTAATCTTTAACAAATTGAGATTTTTGTCCAATGCACAATTGAATATAGTAAGAAGTCTCACAACACCAGGTTAAAGTCCAACAGGTTTATTTGGTAGCAAATACCATAAGCTTTCGGAGCACAATTGAATATATGCAGATTTGTATAAAAGATCTACACAATCAATCGTATGTGAACATAAGCCAGTTGAATTTTTAAAGCAAGTTCAATTGTATGTGTTCTAGTCTGGAGTAAGTATTTATGAATATATAGGAGGAAAATAATACCTTTTCAAAGCTGCTTTCTATTTTTTAAAAGCTCCAATAAATATATAGGGGTTCTATAATCTGTTAAGTATGTACATTCAGTGATAATACCAGAATATAAGATCACAGTGAAGAATGAAACGTTCAAACAGATAGACAAATTTTATTACCTTGGAAGTATGTTAACATCGGACGAAAAGTGTGACAAAGAAATAAGATAAAGGATTGGAATGGCCAAAAGTACATTTCAAAAAATGAAAAAGAATATCATCAACTCAAAATTAACCATGAGAACAAAGCTGAGAATCCTTGAATGCTACATCTCACCAATGTTGACATGGAGCAAGTGTTAGATGATCGGTGACGCAATACAGAAGAATGAGTTTGCAAAGTTATGTTTTCCGATGCATATGATGAAGATATGCTGGGCAAGTCACACTCCAGTAAAGAGGTGCTATTAAAATTTGAGATTCAAGAATTTTAAGCTTATTCATTAGTGTCACAAGTAGGCTCACGTGAACACTGCAATGAAGTTAATGTGAAAATCCCCTAGTCACCACACTCCAGCTCCTGTTCGGGTACACTGAGGGAGAATTTAACATGGCCAATGCACCTAACCAGCACGTCTTTCAGACTGTGGGAGGAAACCGATGCAGCGGAGGAAACCCTGACCAAGATCAAGAAGACAGCTGGAATTTCTTAGGCGCGTAATAACAAATCATGATTTAGAAAGTCTAATGTAGATGGGAAAGATTTACGGTTAAAGTGATTGAAGTAGGCAAAAAAAAACTATAGTCTTGCAAACTGGATGAATGTACCATCAACAAAGATGATCCATGCCTCCAGAGCATGATTAACATGGCTGTCCATTGTTGCCAGTGACCTCTTAAGGCATAGTACCCAGAGAGAGTGAGAGAGTTAGTGAACTGGTTACAGCCTTGTAACTCCCCTATACTCTTGTAACTCCCCTATACTCGTCTAAACAGGGGAGTGCACTCTTAAGGAATTTGCATTTGTACTAAAGACAAATTACTTCTGATTCTAAATGAAGTCAAGCACAGACTTGTTTTCTTCAAATCTGTAGATTATTTTCATAATGCTAATTTTATCAATGTATCTTGTCATGGCTTTTAAATCTGTTCTTATAAATAAATAATATATAAATTCCATTTGAGTACTGTGTATTGGATGAAATTCATTTGTTTAATAGAATATTTTTTGGATTTTTAGCCTTTATATAAAACTTAGGGCAGAATTTTATGGTCCTTGGCTGGTGAGGGAGCACCTGTAAAATCCCCAGGATGGCAGTCCTGCCATACATGGTGTGCTGATGGAGACATCTGGGATTTTGGTTGATAGGTATGATTCTGTGTTGAAGACTAGTTGCAGGACAATCCTCCCAACTTTGACACCAGTCTCAAAATGTTAGTGAGGAACATCTTACAGGATGAACTGGGCCAAATGAGCCTTTGTTGTTTCCTGGTTCAACATGAATGTTGCAGTCAAGTGGCACATCTAATTGATTCTTTCGCATTCTGGTAGTTTTCTGACAATTGAATTCTTTTAGACCATTTTAGCAAACAAGTAACATTGAAGGACTGGAGTTATGTATAAGCCAGACTGGGCAAGTGCAGCAAGTTTCTTTCCATAAATAACATTAGCAAATCAGTTAAAAATCCAACAGCTGTACCTTCACTTTTTCTAATGCCAGCTTTTCTTATCTTTTTAAAACTGAATTCACATTCTCAAACTGCTGTGGTGGGATTTCGACTCTCTCTTTTAAACATTCAAAACTACTAACATTTTTAGGACAAACTGCCCTTTAGGCTGTGAAAGTTGAAATGGAGTACACATTCCATTGTCTACGACAGTAAGGCATTCCAGCACCAATCCCAGTCTGAAATATTCTCATTAACATGAATTATTAGTCCGGTGACATAATTTGCTAAGTGTGTATCAAGCCAGTTACTGAGAAGTCTTTGTTCAATTCACAAATCCAGTCATTGCGAATATTCAGCTGTTTGTGTATTTACAGACTTTGCTTGCAGTGAATATAGGCAAGACCATTGCACAGAAGGGGCTTTTGACCTTGATTTCATAGCTTTACCACTTGCCATCTGAAGCTGTCAGAAATACAATCATAGAATGTCATGTCACAGGAGGAGGCATTTCAAGTTGTTGAACTTAAGTTCCCTATCCGAAAGTCCTATTCTCCTTATACATTTTTGTAACTGTTTATCCATTTCCCCTTTAAAAAGCTAAAATAGATTCCACTTCCGTCACTGTTGATTGGACAGCACAAAGCTAGCTGATAGCTAACAAACTGACGCCATGCTAGAAGTGGCTATGAGTTCTGGCGAATAGTGATTTAGTGTGATTTGATAATAGAGATCAAAACTGATTGAGGGGAAGGAACTAGAAGTATAAAATACAGATAATATTTAGAGCTACTACAAAGTTTCATTAAAGCTAGCCTTGGTTTACCATTTATAGAGTGTCAAAGATTTTTGTAACACTTTCATTCACCCAATATCAATCAGGGCATCATATGACCAGTGTCATATTGAAGGCAGCTCAGAGAAAGTTCACTAGGTTGATCCTGGTTATGAAGGGATTTTCTTATGAGGAGAGGTTAAATAGGTTAGGGTGTACTCATTGGGGTTTAGCAGAATGAGAGGCAACCTTATTGAGACATAGCATTCTCAGGAGGCTTGACAGGGTAGATGCTGATAGGTTGTTTCCCCTTGTGGGAGAATCTAGGACTAAAGACATAATCTCAGAGTAAGGGGTCACACTTTTACAACAGAGACAAGGAATTTCTGCCCTGAGGGTAGTGAATCTGTGGAGTTCTTTACCATAGAGTGCTCTAGAGGCTGGATCATTAAGTATGTTCAACGCTGGGGCAAACAGACTTTTAATCAGTAAGGTAATATAGGGTTTTGGGGATAAGTGGAGTTGAGGATTATCATAACAGATCAGTCATGATCTCATTGAATGGTGGAGCAGACTTGATGGGCCAAATGGCCTACTCCTCCTACGTCTTATGGATAAACTAGAAACCACAAGAGCACTGCTGCATTCTCTACCATATTGGAGTAGCATAAATGCCAAATCGATGGAGTACTGAACTCAGGAATTTTGTGCAGTGAGGGAGGACATGCTGCTCTCAGCTTTACAGACACGTAGATCTGAGAGTCGAAGTCCAAAGGCATTAATTCAGCAAGCAGGTAATTCATTGGCGAGTTTTAAAGCCCATTTGTCATTTTGTGATAGTGCTGCCATTCACTTGAGGTGGAACCCCATTGGGGTTCTTAATGCCAGAAAAGGGCCATCTCTCTCCAGTTAAGTGCTCTGGTGGGCTTTAATTCTGTGGGTCTTCCCTAAAAGAGCTGACATTGAGTAAGACCCACGTTTTTCTCTTTCGCCAAAAGCGTATTGCCCAAAGTGTCTGCAAAAGGCTATAAATAGATTAAATGATTTGGCAAAAGATTTGGCAGATAGAATACAATGTGGGAAAATGTGAGGTTCACTTTGGCGGGAAGAACAGAAAAGCAAGATGATATTTAAATCGAGAGAGAATGCAGAAAACTGCAAGCATCACAAAAGGTTAGCATCTAATTAAGAAGGCAAATAGAGTATTGGCATTTATTTGAAGGAGGACAGAGTACAAAAGTTGTGAAGTCTTGCTACAACTGTATAGAGCATTTGTGAGACTGTGCCTAGAGTAAAAAAGTACATTGGTTTCCTCCATGGAGATGGAGATGACCAGCATGGAGAGCCAGGTCCAGCAAAAAAAAGTGACTACTGAACTGAAACAACATACTCGGTAGGTCTGACATATGGACACAGAAATTAGGAGCAGGAGTAGAGCACTCGGCCTTTTGAGCCTGCTCTGTTATTCAATAAGATCATGGTTGACCTGATTGTAACCTCCATTCCACATTCCTGTCTACTCCCATTAACCTTTCATCCCCTTGTTAATCAAGAATCGATCCAGCTCGGCCTTAAAAATATTCAAAGACTCTGCTTTCACTGTCATTTCAGGAAGACAATTTTGGAGAGTTGTGAGCCTCTGCGAAGAGAGATATTTCCTTGGACAGGATCATTTGGTCCCACACTCCCGGGGCTGAAAATTCCTGCCTGAGGTCAATGCACATTTTAATGGTCCATTAAGTTATCTGTCTCTCCCTCCTGTGACGCTTCCTGGGAGAGCGGGATCAGAAAATGTACCCCCTCATCTTTTAGAAACATAGAAACATAGAAAAACTACAGCACAAACAGGCCCTTCGGCCCACAAGTTGTGCCGAACACATCCCTACCTTCTCGACCTACCTATAACCCTCCATCCTATTACGCTCCATGTACTCATCCAGGAGTCTCTTAAAAGACCCTATTGAGTTCGCCTCCACCACCACTGACGGCAGCCGATTCCACTCGCCCACCACCCTCTGTGTGAAAAACTTCCCCCTAACATCTCCCCTGTACCTAACCCCCCCCCCACCCTAAACCTGTGTCCTCTCATAGCAGACATTTCCACCCTGGGAAAAAGCCTCTGAGAGTCCACCCGATCTATGCCTCTCTACATCTTATACACCTCTATTAGGTCTCCTCTCATCCTTTGTCTCTCCAAGGAGAAAAGACCGAGCTCCCTCAGCCTATCCTCATAAGGCATGCCACTCAATCCAGGCAACATCCTTGTAAATCTCCTCTGCGCCCTTTCAATCTTTTCCACATCCTTCCTATAGTGGGGCGACCAGAACTGAGCACAGTACTCCAAGTGGGGTCTGACGAGGGTCTTAAATGCGTGACCCCTTATTTTTAAACAGCCCCTGAGCTCTAGATTTTTTGAAGAAAGGAAATAAACTCTCCACATCCAGCCTGTCAATACCCCTCAGGATCTCAAAAATTTCAATCAACTTGCCTCTTACTCTTCTAAAGTCTAGTGAATACAAACCTAATCTGTCCCACCTTTCCTCACAAGACAACCTGCCCATTTCTGGTATCAGTCTAGTTTCTGATTTGATTTATTTTTGTCACATGTATTAACATACAGTGAAAAGTATTGTTTCTTGCGCGCTATACAGACAAAACATACCGTTCATAGAGAAGGAAAGGAGAGAGTGCAGAATGTAGTGTTACAGTCATCACTAGGGTGTCGAGAAAGATCAACTTAATGCAAGGTAAGTCCACTCAAAAGTCTAACAGCAGCAGGGAATTAGCTGTTCTTGAGTCAGTTGGTATGTGACCTCAGACTTTTGTAACTTTTTCCCAACGGAAGAAGGTGGAAGAGAGAATGTGTGGGGTGCGTGGGGTCCTTAATTATGCTGGCTGCTTTGCCGAGTCAGCGGGAACATTCTATGTCCTCATGAAGTCTGTTCCTCACTATTTGCTAGGTTTCTAAGTTTTTTAGCATCAGGGCACTTTTAAATAATGCCCTTTATACACAAGTCCAGATCACTTTTATATATGTCATATGTATTTAACTGGTGCAAACCTTTAATAGAATTCTCATTGCTTACTGTGAAGCAAATGAAGTAGTGATTTAATTTAAGTGGTTGCATATGGTAGAATGATCTAAAATTACTTCACATAGGCCAGCAAGATAAACCTTCCTATCTGTACCACAATGTTATGCTTACATAATGTTTAATTACAATTAACCTAAAAAGTTAGTGCATGATACAACATCTATGATTTTACCTTGTGTTCATTGGCAATAGTTTTGTACAATTCTAAAGGGGGAACTAGTTTTTGTTTCTACACTTCCAATCTTAAGCATTCATTTGCAGTATCTGATTCTCACATACATTCCACAGTGTAGATCAATCTCTTTTGAAAAGTCCTTTCATTCCTGCTGATAGCATCAGTTTAGAAAAGCAGTTTTAAAATAAATGCTTCAACTCTGCTTTAGTACAGTCCTGTCTTACCGTATAAGCTTAGATAATGACCTTGCACCAAGCTTCTATGCATAAATGGATAAAGCCCCTCAAAGCTCTTAGCAGATAATACTTAATAGCTGTCACAGAAAAAGGTTTTCAACCTATTATCCTGTCTGAATTCAATATTTCTTCTATAGTAAATTGAAACGACATTGACAATTCTCCTGTCTTATGTATGATATACCCTGACCACCCAAAGTGCTTAATTGTAATCTAAAAGGTCTGTGATCTTTGGCATTTTCTAATCAAACAAATGCTCCAATTTATTAAGTCAGTTTTAAAAGTAATCATTACCGAGCCAGCTTTAACCAACAGCTAAGTTAACAAATCGGTTAGCTGCAGTTTGAGTTTGGTTCAGTGGTCAGTAGTATGTTTTCAAATCCGATATGTAAAGGTTATGATGAATATACAGTGATCTATTATTGATTGACATATTTAGCAAATTAGTTTTGCTTCATTACAAAGCCATTACCTTTTTGTAGACACTGTGTTTTGAATTGTAATAATTTGGATATTAAATAAAGATGATTATTTGTACAAAATACAATATGGAAAACCTGATCAGATCACTTCAGAATGAAATGTCCCAAGAAAGAATATGGATAATAAAATAACCGAAAACCTGTAATTATAAGAGGTCAAGCTTTGAGTTTTTATTAGCAGGCATTTCAATGGCACAAATGCCTTTGATTATCAATACCTGACAGGATGAACATCATGAAGGAAATTTTGAAACTTCTTCAAATTCCATGGTTATCATTGTAGACAGGGTGGAGAAAAACCTTGAAGCAGTGTCATGATGTACCTTCGTGATGCTTACCAGCCACGTGGAACCCTCTGTCTCGTTGTATGTCCTATAATAGTCAAAAAAGGGTATTTTGCAATAGTTTGTATGGAGTCTGACCATGAGGGGTGACATCGCCCTTTGATCTCTCACAGAGCTGACCATTGTTAAGAACCCGTTGATGTTATCCATGAGAGTGTCTCAAAACCCCGCAGGATAACTTGAAACATTGGTTCTTAATGGTGTATATTTGTTTGCAATAGTGTGCGGAACAATATACAACCCCCAATGAGGAACCAGTCCAGTCGTTGTATAAACAATTATTAAAGAGTATTTATTAAATGTAAGGGGTTAATGTAAGCCTACTTGTGACACTAATAAATAAACTTTAAAAACTTTAAAGTAAAAGAAAAACACACAAGAAAAACTAATATATCCTATGACATTTAAGTATATTAATAACAAAATGCACCATTTTATCTGTAATTACTACTTGTTCCCAAAATATACCCAAATATATGTCGCTAAGACACCCTTTTTCCCAAACAACATTCACTTTAGTAACTGTATAAGTCACATCCAGCTAAAAGTTGGCACACAATGCAGCTTAGATGACTAAATCTGGGAAAACATATTTTCCTGGTTCATCAAAGGCAAAAAACTGTTTTTTTGAAGAATGTCTGCAATCTGCCAGGGCTCTAAATGTTAGATGGAACAGGTCTCTCTAGCTCTGATCACAGATAGAACTGGCCTGTTTGACTGTTGAATGGAAAACTAGTTTTCATCAAAGTTTCGGTAGGGGAACATGTGGCAAATAGTGACCACAACTCTGTTAACTTTAGGATAGTAATGGACAAGGATGAGTGCTGTCCTACGGGCAGGGTGCTAAATTGGGGGAAGGCTAACTATAGCCGGATTAGGCAGGAATTGGTGGATGTTGATTGGGAGAGGATGTTCGAAGGTAAGTCCGCGTCTGGCATGTGGGAGTCTTTTAAGGAACTATTGATAAGACTGCAGGATTGGCATGTGCCTGTAAAAAGGAAAGATAGGAAAGGTAGGATTCGAGAGCCGTGGATAACCAGGGAAATTGAGGAGCTGATTAATATGAAAAGGGAGGCGTACGTTAAGTCCAGGCAACTGAAAACAGATGGAGCTCTGGAGGAATACAGAGAGAGTAGGAAAGAACTCAAACGGGGAGTTAGAAGGGCAAAAAGAGGTCACGAGATGTTCTTGGCAGGCAGGATTAAGGAGAATCCTAAGGCATTCTATTCATACGTTAGGAACAAAAGAGTTGTCAGGGAGAAAATTGGTCCTCTCAGGGACAAAGAAGGGGAATTATGCTTAGAACCCAAGGGAATAGGGGAGATCCTAAATGAATACTTTGCATCGGTATTCACGAAAGAGAGGGGCGTGTTAACCAGGAGTGTCTCGGAGGGAGGTGTTGACCCGTTAGAGAAAATCTCCATTACAAGAGAGGAAGTGTTAGGTTTTTTAGGGAACATTAAAACTGACAAAGCCCCAGGGCCTGATGGCATCTATCCTCAACTGCTCAGGAAGACGAGAGATGAAATTGCTGGGCCTCTGACGGAAATCTTTGTCGCTTCTTTGGGCACGGGTGAGGTCCCTGAGGATTGGAGGATAGCGAATGTGGTCCCGTTGTTTAAGAAGGGTAGCAGGGATAACCCAGGAAATTATAGGCCGGAGAGCTTGACATCCGTGGTAGGGAAGTTGTTGGAGAGGATTCTTAGAGACAGGATGTATGTGCATTTAGAACGAAACAATCTCATTAGTGACAGACAGCATGGTTTTGTAAGAGGGAGGTCGTGCCTTACAAATTTGGTGGAGTTTTTTGAGGAAGTGACAAAAACGGTTGATGAAGGAAGGGCCGTGGATGTCGTCTATATGGATTTCAGTAAGGCATTTGACAAAGTCCCACATGGCAGGTTGGTTAAGAAGGTTAAGGCTCATGGGATACAAGGAGAAGTGGCTAGATGGGTGGAGAACTGGCTTGGCCATAGGAGACAGAGGGTAGTGGTCGAAGGGTCTTTTTCCGGCTGGAGGTCTGTGACCAGTGGTGTTCCGCAGGGCTCTGTACTGGGACCTCTGCTATTTGTGATATATATAAATGATTTGGAAGAAGGTGTAACTGGTGTAATCAGCAAGTTTGCGGATGACACGAAGATGGCTGGACTTGCGGATAGCGATGAGCATTGTCGGGCAATAAAGCAGGATATAGATAGGCTGGAAAATTGGGCAGAGAGGTGGCAGATGGAGTTTAACCAGATGAATGCGAAGTGATGCATTTTGGAAGAAATAATGTAGGGAGGAGTTATACAATAAATGGCAGAGTCATCAGGAGTATAGAAACACAGAGGGACCTAGTCCTGCAAGTCCACAAATCCTTGAAGGTGGCAACGCAGGTGGAGAAGGTGGTGAAGAAGGCATATGGTATGCTTGCTTTTATAGGACGGGGTATAGAGTATAAAAGCTGGAGTCTGATGATGCAGCTGTATAGAACACTGGTTAGGCCACATTTGGAGTACTGCGTCCAGTTCTGGTCGCCGCACTACCAGAAGGACGTGGAGGCGTTAGAGAGAGTGCAGAGAAGGTTTACCAGGATGTTGCCTGGTATGGAGGGTCTTAGCTATGAGGAGAGATTGGGTAAACTGGGGTTGTTCTCCCTGGAAAGACGGAGAATGAGGGGAGATCTAATAGAGGTGTACAAGATTATGAAGGATATAGATAGGGTGAACAGTGGGAAGCTTTTTCCCAGGTCGGAGGTGACGATCACGAGGGGTCACGGGCTCAAGGTGAGAGGGGCGAAGTATAACTCAGATATCATAGGGACGTTTTTTACACAGAGGGTGGTGGGGGCCTGGAATGCGCTGCCAAGTAGGGTGGTGGAGGCAGGCACGCTGACATCGTTTAAGACTTACCTGGATAGTCACATGAGCAGCCTGGGAATGGAGGGATACAAATGATTGGTCTAGTTGGACCAAGGAGCGGCACAGGCTTGGAGGGCCAAAGGGCCTGTTTCCTGTGCTGTACTGTTCTTTGTTATTTTTAGTCTTCTTCCCAATGAGGGTGCTCGCAGTTATACCGCTTTGATATTTTACCCCGTAGATTCCACATATCTCAAATTCTTTACCTTTAGAAGTTATTATTTGTATGGCCCCACTGATCTCTGGCAAACAAATTTTCTGATATGGCAATTCACACCTCAACTTCTATAGACACCTGCTAATCTTGTTACTGGGCAAATTGCATTTCTTTAACCTCTAAAGGCCTGCTAATCTTGTTAATTGTCTGTTAGGTTATTCTCCGTATCTAAGAAAGGATGTGCTGGCTTTGGAGGGGGTCCAGAGGAGGCTCGCAAGAATGATCCCAGGAATTAGGGGTTTGTCATATGAGGTGCAGTTGAGGAGTCTGGGTCTATACTCGATGGAGTTTAGAAGGATGAGGGGGGGATGTAATTGTATACTAATTGAATACTGATTGGCCTAGATAGGGATGAGGAAAGGATGTTTCACTAGTGAACATAGAACATAGAACATAGAACATTACAGCGCAGAACAGGCCCTTCGGCCCACGATGTTGCACCGACCAGTTAAAAAAAAAACTGTGACCCTCCAACCTAAACCAATTTCTTTTCGTCCATGAACCTATCTACGGATCTCTTAAACGCCCCCAAACTAGGCGCATTTACTACTGATGCTGGCAGGGCATTCCAATCCCTCACCACCCTCTGGGTAAAGAACCTACCCCTGACATCGGTTCTATAACTACCCCCCCTCAATTTAAAGCCATGCCCCCTCGTGCTGGATTTCTCCATCAGAGGAAAAAGGCTATCACTATCCACCCTATCTAAACCTCTAATCATCTTATATGTTTCAATAAGATCCCCTCTTAGCCGCCGCCTTTCCAGCGAAAACAATCCCAAATCCCTCAGCCTCTCCTCATAGGATCTCCCCTCCATACCAGGCAACATCCTGGTAAACCTCCTCTGCACCCTCTCCAAAGCCTCCACATCCTTCCTGTAATGTGGGGACCAGAACTGCACACAGTACTCCAAGTGCGGCCGCACCAGAGTTGTGTACAGTTGCAACATAACGCTACGACTCCTAAATTCAATCCCCCTACCAATAAACGCCAAGACACCATATGCCTTCTTAACAACCTTATCTACTTGATTCCCAACTTTCAGGGATCTATGCACACATACACCTAGAGGGACTAGAACTGGAGGCCACAACCTCAGAGTGAAGGGATGCTCCTTTAAAACTGAGATGAGGAGGAATTTCTTTAGCCAGAAGGTGGTGAATCTGTGGAACTTATTGTCATAGGAGGCTGTGAAGGCCAGGTCAATGAGTGCCTTTAAGACAGATAGATAGGTTCTTGATCAATAAAGGGATCAAGGGTTACGGGGAGAAGGCAGGAGAATGGGGATGTGAATCATATCAGCTATGATTGAATGGTGGAGCAGATTCGATGGGCCGATTGGCCTAATTCTGCTCCTATATCTCATGGTCTTATGTTGTTTTCATCTCAAATTCAACTGTTAACCTCGTTAACTTCCCAAATTTCTAACACCATGTAGGGAGAAGTCAATCTCTGATTGCCATCGGTTTTCAACACATATACAGAGGGGTTATAAGAAAGGGGTGCCTTCCTTTGTTACTTGCTGCCTTCCTTTGTTACTTGCTGCCTTCCTTTGTTACTTGCTGCCTTCCTTTGTTACTTGCTGCCTTCCTTTGTTACTTGCTGCCTTCCTTTGTTACTTGCTGCCTTCCTTTGTTACTTGCTATACAGCTAGAAGTTGGTCAACATGTCAGAAGCCACATCTTTCCCCCTGGGCATCTGATCAGTGTTCCAGGTGTCAACAGGGACTAGAAAGGATCAGCTGGGCTGAGTATTGTGATAATAGTTCAGGGAGCATGTAACTCTTTAGTCTGCTTGTTAAGTTAAAGCAGAGAGCTGGAAGGAAGTGTCAGTTTTTCTGTGGTTCAAAGTAAACAGATTAAAGGACAAGTCTGGGGATTGTGTGGAAGATTCAGTTTTGTGGTATCATCCACACCACTAGGTCTAATAGGTTAAAGTAATTCGGGGAATTGGATGTAATGTAGTTTAAGAGGTAAAACACAAACTGGATTGGGAGGATTCAGCTTCTGTGAGGTATTTAATAAAATTATGACACAATTTTATTGAAAGGAATCAGTTTGCAAATTTTGTTTCTCGTTCATAGGTCCTGCATGATGTTATTCACTTGTCCGTCGGTTATCAGTGTGCTATTCATGTCCTTGTGATTTTGAAACATTGCTCAATAAATTTAGCTCAAGACTTTTATAATCCTATACCTTTGTCAATGTCATTATTTATTCTGTCCAAGTTTATATCCTCAGAACAGTTCAAATTTACACTTTCTTCATAACTTAGACTTCCAAGTGTTTGAATGTCTTCCTTGTTGCCTTAGCAACCAGAATTAAAAACTGTACTCAATGTAGTCTGATTTGAGCATCATACAATTTGGACATTATTTAATTTGCCTCTATCAAACTGTTTTAGCTTTAGGTTTTAATATTCTATTAACTTTGTTTCTCATTCTATATTAATTGTCTATGTTTATCATTCAGTCCAATAAACACTCTAGGGCCAAACTCTACCACCTTGCCCGCCACAGAATCAGAACGGGTGAGGGTCCGACAGTGGAAATCTCCGTTGACCTCGGGCAGGAATTTCCAGTCTCATCCGAGCGAGACCGTAAAATCTCATGTTTATTTTATCTTCATTTTAACTATTTCTGGAATGCAAATAGAAAAGGTTTGGATGGGATGAATCGTAAGCTACTGAGGAAGATAAGGGTAGAAATTACAATGGCTCCAGTCACAATCTTTTAGTTCTATTGATATGGGGTGATACGAGAAAATGGGAGATTTGCAGATATTCCACCCGTGTTTAAACTAGGGGAGAGGGTTGAACCTGACAAATACAGCCTAACATTAGTGAGGAGAACTTTTATAGAGAATAATCCAGGGGAAAATTAATCAGCATTTAGAAGTGGATGTATTGTGTTCAATTCTGGGGACCACACTGTAGAAAGGGCATCAAGGCCTTGGAAACAGTGCAGAAGAAATTCACAAGAATGATATCAGGGAAGAGGGACTTAAGTTATGTGGAGAAACTGAAGAAATTGGGGTTGTTTGCCTTAGAGCTGAAGGATAAGATGAAATTTAGCAGAGGTTGTTAAAACCATGAATGGTTTTGGTAGAGTAAATAGGGAGAAATTGTCTTCAGTGGAAGGGTCAGTAACCTGAGCGCAGAGATTTAAGGAGATGACATGACTAAACATTTTTCTAAAGAGCAAGTAGTGATTTGGAATGCACTGCTTTAAAGGAGGTTGGAAGCTGATTTGTTGGTAATGTCCAAAAAGAAGTTGGGTAAAAATGTGAAGAGAAAACATTGCTGAGTTGGGCAGGTCCTGGATGTGGAATTCGCACCTGATTTCCAGCAGATCTAATTTTTGCCAGTGGGGGAAAGGGGACGAACCATGATTCACACAAGCGGGAAATCCCAAACTCTGCAGGACCATTTGAACCTAATGCTGAGCTCAAACAAACTCCATTTTGGCAGTTCTGAGGGCTCTAACCTGCAGTGTGGGTGTCAGAATTTGATGAAGTAAATGCAAACACTCTTGAAGGGTGGCTAAGGTCTGTATAACTATCATCATCTAAAGTTTTTTTCCTGCTCTTTAAGCTTAAATAAAAGTAGTTACAACTGTCAGCGAGAGTTTAAAATAAACGCTAATGAACTGCTTTGATTGATGGCATAGCTTATACATTATCGTAACATCTGGTTGTGCAGTTTTAATAGAGCTCTTTGTTGGCATTTCCCCAAGGTCTAGCATTATCTCTTCATGAATTCTTGGCTGAGTTTCAAAACTACTATTATCTAGGCAGAGGGTTTCTGAGTTCACAGTTTGAATGATAGCTTAGAGAGGCTATTAAATGATTATCTGAATTCAATGTTCAGGGCTGAATAAAAGTTTGTTTTTATAAGAGATTAATGACTTGAGATTTAAAAGCTTTTAATAGATTTTACGAATGGAGGCTGTTTTCATTATCAAGTGTGTAGGAGTGAAAGTTGTATTAGATTGTTAGAAATTTAGTTTTCGTCATTTGGTTGTAAAGAACTTGAGTATTGCTGAAGAAAGAAACATGCTGTTGAAGCTTTTTGTTTTGCACTCATCAGGGCAGAGGCAACAATATCAATTGTAGAGGTAACAATAATTTATACTGCATGAGAAGAGTGCTAATTTGTTGACAAATGGATTCTGATTGGTAGAGGTGTACCCAACCAGCCCAAGCATGCAAAACTCAAAACATAATGTCCAACATTAAATTTGATTCCACAATCGGATAACACTTGCTGAACAATCCTGATTGTGCTAAGAATTACAGTGACAAACAATTTAAGATTATCAGTGGACTCGCAGTGTGGCTCACTTACATATGCTAGATGCTACATATATTCACACACAGGTGCTGTCCTTTGCGGACAGAAGGTCTATGTCCATGCATTGTGCTTTGTTTTAACTAAATAAAAATTGGGAGACAGCTATTCCTTTGTTCATTCCCCATGGCAATACCTTGACCAATCATAGTTGACCTGCCTGGTTTGAATTTAAACAAAAGCTGGGCAGTTAACTGTTCCCTGGTGCATTATCCAATCACTGCCTCTATCCCCTGTCTTATGATCACTCCTATTCCTTGCCAGGGCATGCCTGATTGGACCTGGCAATCCCTGAACCCACTTGCATGCACTTCGGGCCTCCTCTATTGTGGCTGTCTGGAGACTGCTGCAGTCCCAGCAATGGCCACCACACCCAGTGGCACTATTGGAACTGAAGAGCTGCCAATCCACTGATTGACCAGCAGTTTTTAGAGGTGGGACATCCTGCCTCAGAGGGATGGAAAGCATGACTGCAGGCAATTAATTGTCTGAACAACATAACACTGAATTGTGGCTTTTAGATCCGGCAGAGAGGTGTTTGTCCCAACTTTCCAACCATTTCCAATGTAAAATCCCTGCCAGTGATTATGAATTCAGCTGAATTATATCCAAGCAAGTGGCGCCTTCTGGAATTTACCTTAATACCCACTGCAATATAGTGACAGCGGCTACAAAATGCAAGAACCTGCAAAGCTCGCAATGCATTTGCTCAACTTCAACCCACCTGGAAGTCCAAGCAATACAGCATGAAGACAAAGATAAGGCTTCATAACAGCAACGTTACATCAGTTCTACTGTATGGATCAGAGCGTCAGCAAGTCATAAAGTCAGATATGAGCAGTGTGGAGGCTTTCCACAATGGATGTCTAAAGAAAACCTGCCGCATGTCCTGGTCAAACAAAACTTCCAACTTAGACTTGCATGGAAAAGCTGCCTGTTGTAGCATTATAAATGAGATCAAATATCCCTGACTCTGCTGGTATGCCCACATATTCCAAATGCCATTAGAGAGAATAGCCAAAGTGGCCCTTAGATGAACACCACCACAGAAGAGAAAGCTAGGTCGGCCAAAGACTACATGGCATGGAGCTATGCTGGCCAAGCTGAATGAGATGGGGCTCACATAGAAACTAGGAGCAGGGGTAGGCCATTCGGCCCTTCATCACCTCATGGGACAAAGCACAAAATGTGGCTAAAGATGGAGAAAGGAGGTGTAAGTACATCGCACTCTTATGTCCCTCAAGGGACTAAGAGGATAAGTAAGTAAGCTACAAAATTTTATAAGTTCAGAAGTCCACTGCACTGCCTTGCAAATCATTTACCAATTTTCCCTTAAACTTTCCTTCTTTTCTTTTGAAGACAAACCTCTATTGGGATTTTCTTCCACGGGCACCAGGAGTTATCCAGAATCATTCAAATTAACCATTCCTCTGTTGTCAGTCTAGATACTGAGTGACAGCAGGCTACTGGACCCAGACTAGATCACAGCTGAGCCCAATTCAAGGGCAACAAGGGATGGGCAATAAATGCTGGTCAGCCAGTGACGCCCATGTCCCACGAATGAATAAAAAAAAATAGCATTGTCATTTGACATGCACCCATAAGCATGGTCATTGGATAGCACTCAGGAACGGAAACCTGGCTGGTATTTTCCTTTCTTTGCTATTAGTTTGAGAAGACTGCAGGCAATTCTAATACCCAATTTCCTGCCCCAGCTGAGATCAACGAATGCAGATCAGGAACTATTCTGGGACCTTGGATACTGGGCACTGGGTGCTTACTTTCAGCTGGTTGCTCAAAGCAGAAACTGTCTGTGATCAACACGACACTCAAAATGTTGCCAACATTGAAATTTAACTCGCCTTCAGAAGCCAAGTGAGCTGAGCTGCCTTTTTGCTGGGTAATGATGTCAGTGGTGCCCCTTGGTAAGTCTATCAGCCTGTACCACTCAAAACATGTACCAGTCTCTGAGATTTTAATTGTAATTAGCTCCTAGTAACATTTCCAGAACTTTGTTAGCTATGTTTTGCCAATAGGATATTGTGTGAGGAGACTGTAAGAAACAATCTTCAGGTTATATCCTATCGTTAATGTGGTAAAGTGTTTCAAGGTGCTTCACCAAAATATTATCAAACAAAATTGGATTCTGAAGCACATAAGCAGATCGTGGACAGATGATCAAAATGGTAGTTTTGAATCACCATCCTAAAGGTGGAGAGAGAGGTAAAGAGGCTGAGAGGTTTACAGAGGGAATTTCAAAGTTTAGAGACTAAAAGCATCGTCACAAATGGTGGAGTTCTGAAAATTAGGGAGGAGAACCGATATCCCAGGTTCGTAGAACAGGAGGAGATTGCAAAGATAGGGAGGAGTGAGGTCACAGAGGGTTTTGAAAACAAACAAGGATGAGAATTTTAAAATTGACATAGAATCTTAGAATCCCTATTTTGCACAAGGAGGCCATTCGGCCCATCGAGCCTGCACGGCCCTATCCCCATAACCACACATATTTACCCTGCTAGTCATGTTGAAACTAAGAACATAGAACATAGAACAGTACAGCACAGAACAGGCCCTTCAGCCCACGATGTTGTGCCGAGCTTTATCTGAAACCAAGATCAAGCTATCCCACTCCCTATCATCCTGGTGTGCTCCATGTGCCTATCCAATAACCGCTTAAATGTTCCTAAAGTGTCTGACTCCACTATCACTGCAGGCAGTCCATTCCACACCCCAACATCTCTCTGCGTAAAGAACCTACCTCGGACATCCTTCCTATATCTCCCACCATGAACCCTATAGTTATGCCCCTTGTAATAGCTCCATCCACCCGAGGAAATAGTCTTTGAACGTTCACTCTATCTATCCCCTTCATCATTTTATAAACCTCTATTAAGTCTCCCCTCAACCTCCTCCGCTCCAGAGAGAACAGCCCGAGCTCCCTCTCTCTTAGTCCAAAGAAACTAAGGGTCAGTTTAGCATTGGCCTTGGACTGCTTCCCACTCAGGCAGCACGGCGGTTAGCACTGTTGCCTCACAGCGCCAGGCACCCGAGTTAAATTCCAGCCTCGGGTGACTGTGTGGAGTTTGCACATTCACCCTGTGTCTGCGTGGGTTTCCTCCGGGTGCTCCAGTTTCCTCCCACTTTCTTTGGACTGTCAGGGCAACTGCCACATTCCTCAGGCAGTCCCTTAACAATCTGTACCTCTGTTTTGCCATTCACACATTCTGATCACTGAATGGACACTTTTAGCATCTTTCTCAGCCTTCTTCATTATCATTTACATTTCCTTTGTCCAATTACAACCCCCCCCCCCCCATTGTATAAATCTCTTCTGATTTTCTTTGTTCTTAGCTCTGCCGAAGGGTCATCCAGACTCGAAACGTTGGCTCTATTCTTTCTCCACAAACGCTGTCAGATCTGCTGAGATTTTCCAGCATTTTCAGTTTTTGTTTCAGATTCCAGCATCCGCAGTATTTTGCTTTTATATCATGGTTTTAAACATTTGCCATCCTGATTTAAGTCTTGCGGAAAAAATTAAGAAGTGACAACTCTCAAAGTGGTGACTATCTTTGAACAGGCAGTATATCAGATTGGGCTGTGTATCAGTATCTTGTTATGTAATTAGTTATGTAATGGAGCTTCTTGGCGTAATAGGCTGTGTATTGGACTCTGTCTGTGTAATGGGATGTGTATTGGACTCTGTGTAATGAGCTGTGTATTGGACTGTCTGTGTAATTAATAGGCTGGGCTCTGGTGTAATGGGCTGTATTGGTAATGTACTTGGGATGATTAGAAATAAGTGCTTTGTGGTGTGCTGGGGCCTCAATAATCATTGTATTCTGACTTACATAAGATAATAGAGAGCTGTAATATCCAGGTTTGCCTCGGGCAAAATGACAGATGATGTAATAAATAAAGTAGGTAGGTGCATAAAGTTACAAAGAGGCACTGATAAAAGGAGTGTGATGGATAGATTTCAACACAGGTAATCATGAGGTCATCCATTTTGGTCCAAAGAGAGTATTTCTTAAATGGTGAAAAGCTTGAAACAGTGGAGGTCCAAAGAGAAAAGACAGTCGTGGTACACAAATCACTAAATTGTAGAAGGTTTAAAAAGAAAATCAAAAAGAATAATGGAATGTTAGCTTTTATACCTAAAAGGCTGAAAAATGAAGGGTTTTTTTCTGCAGCCATACAAAATCCTGGTTTGACCACATCTTAAGCACTGTAACCAGGGGTGTCGGAACCACATCTTAAAAGCAGTACACTGACCTTGGAGGTAGTGCAGAATATTACCATGGTTCCATGGGTTGAATAATGAGGCAATATTACATAAGTATTGGTTAAGATCAAGTGTAGGATCAAGCCTGAGATCAGGTGTAATGCCTGTTCTTGTTAACTTGGATCTAGGATGTCTTTTTTGTGGGGACCATAGATTGATTTCAATTTGAATTGGTTTTTGGAGGAAGCAAGGAGATGGATTCGGGGATTGCCTTGCCCACTCTGCATTGGCTTTGTAACTCTGACAAAGAAATAATATTAAAACATATATATTGTTTAAGTATTGAAGCACCTCAGAGTGCTACATGGTCTATGTAGAAAATGCAAATATCATTGCACTTTGTATGATGGCCATTTTGAAATGTTTGTAATATTTTTTCAGATATTTAATGAATAACGTATATATTTGCAACAAAAATAACTACTTGTTTAGATGGTGAATGAAATTCATAGGATGGAAAGAGAATTTTTCCACTTTCCTAAGAGAATATAACCTTTGAATCTCATTCAGGAGAGAAGTTAATAAACTCGAAACACAAAGGGTAAATGTGGAAATTTTCTCTCACAGAAAGCAGAAGATGCAAGTTCAATTTATAATTTGAAGTCTGGGCTGTCAGATATTTGCTGGTCAAAGATATTAAGGAGTATGGATGGAGTTTGGTTACAGATTAGCCACCATCTGAATGAATGCTGGAACAAACTGAATGGGATCCCAGGTGGCACAGTGGTTAGAACTGCAGCCTCACAGCCCCAGGGACACGGGTTCAATTCCAGCCTTGGGTGACTGTGTAGAGTTTGCATGTTCTCCCTATATCTGCGTGGGTTTCGTCCCACAGTCCAAAGATGAGCAGGTTAGCTGGATTGGCCATGCTAAATTGGCCTTTAGTACCCAAAGATGTGTAGGTTTGGGGGATTAGCAGGTTGTAAATATCTGGGGCTATGGGGATAGGGTTCTGGGTAAGGTGCTCAGATTGGCCTCGGTAAGATGCTCTGTTGGAGAGTCAGTGTAGACTCAATGGGCCGAATGGCCTGCTTCTACACTGTAGGGATTCTAAACATGGAAGATTGTGAAAACTTGCTCAACATGTATTTTTAAAAACTAGAAGCTTGGTCAGTAATGCTACATTTGAAGCCCAGATGTGTCATTATTTTATAAGCCACCCCATGATGGCAAGACGATTTAGCAGGTTGTGAGTCCGTCTCCTCCATCAGACATACCCCGGGGTCAGGAAAGGAGAATGGGGGCAGGGATGTGGATCCAGACGGGACCAGTCAGGTCGAGTTGAGAGCGGTCTCAAAGGTCTAGACTGGTGAACGTAACTATCTCTCTGGAATCTGGGGCGTGAAGGTTTCTCAATTCTGTTCGATATAAATAACTGCCCGTGTTAAACTGGTTACAAATTCCCAGGTAGATTGTCGGCGTTACATGTGTAAGATGAGCCGGAGGAAGCCCGATGGTTCCCGGTAACTGTAGTTGTTACAGAGGAGCTCCGCACAGCGCAGCAAGGTAACACCTCCCGTCTCTGCTCCGGCTCAGTATAAATGCCCACACATTGACTGCATGGCTTGGAGGGGGCTGGCACGGATTTAACATAGCTGAGTGGCTCGGTTTGAACTTGCAGGGAAAGGGGAAGAGTTTTTGACTCATGTTAACTAATCCCTGGGGCACTGCTCTCAACACAACATTTTCACCCTGGCTCAATCATCTAGCTAATTGGAAAATCACTGACATTTATGTTTAATAGCGTTTAGATTTGTCTCTATTTTACCTGTAAATTGGAATGTACTCTGCATCCCCACCTTCCATCATCCTGGTCACAGCATGGTTTTAGCTAAAGTCAATCTATGAACATCTAATCCGCACAGATTGGGAGATAATCTTGGTTTAACCGGGTTTGGGCTGCAATTTCAGTGCAGTTTCACTGGTTTTTAAAAAACTGCTCTGGTCAAAATCTAGATAGAACTCCGTGCATCACTGAGGCAGTGCTGCAGCTTTTCCCAGTAACTTCATTGCAGTGTTAATGTGAGCCTACTTGTAACACTAATAAATAAACTTAAAAACTGTGGAAGATGTTGCCTTTCAGATGAGGCCCCTTTCTGTAAAATGTAGCATTTCAAAAGCCAGCAGGCAATTGTTCCCCTCTATCCGGGCCAATGTGTATCCAGCATTGCCTAAGATTATTGCTAAGATTATCTGGTCATTATCACATGGCTGTTTGTGGGACCTTGCTGTGTGCAAAATGTCTCCTGTTTATTACGACAGTGTTTACTCTTCAAGCAGTACTTCATTAGCTGTAGAGTGCTTTGAAAAATCCAGAGATCATGAAAGGGATCTCTGTAAATGCAAGTAAATGCAAATGAGGATAGGCTGAGGGAGCTCGGTCTTTTCTCCTTGGAGAGATTTAGAATGAGAGGAGACCTAATAGAGGTATATAAGATGTTGAGAGGCATAGATCGGGTGGATTCTCAGAGGCTTTTTCCCAGGGTGGAAATGGCTGCTACGAGAGGACACAGGTTTAAGGTGCTGGGGGGTAGGTACAGGGGAAATGTTAGGGGGAAGTTTTTCACACAGAGGGTGGTGGGCGAGTGGAATCGGCTGCCATCAGTGGTGGTGGAGGTGAACTCAATCGGGTCTTTTAAGAGACTCCTGGATGAGTACATGGGACTTAATAAGATGGAGGGTTATAGATAGGCCTAAAAGGTAGGGATATGTTCGGCACAACTTGTAGGGCCGAAGGGCCTGTTTTGTGCTGTAGTTTTCTATGTTTCTACGCCCCCCCCCCTTTGACAGCGCAGAGTAGAGGCAAGGCCCGCAGGCCACCCTATATAAAATACTTTTGCGGGATTCTTTTAAATGTTTCGAGGGAATAGATGCTCCTGGTTGTGTTCTGAAAAAAAAATCACAGTAATTTAAATGAATAGAAAATCCTGGAACAATTCAGCAGGTTAGGCAACATCGATCAGACCCAGAGTTAATGTGTCAGGTAGGTGACCTTTCATCAGACAGTCCAATAAGTAAAAACCGAGAGAGAAGCTCAAACTTTGTGTAAATGTGTCTGTCCCTTACTGGGGGCCAGGGAAGTTTTGCTGGGCCGGGAGTTATTTAAAAGCTATTGGTCTCAGTGGTATACACAATATCAGTAGTTACAGAATAACAGCATTTTTAAAATGTTGAATTGGGTAATATGAACAGTTTGCCTTTTGTGGGATTTCTACCTGAAAATAATTATTGGAGTATTTTTTACAGAAATCACTACAGTAATTCCTTATGGACAGAGACACAAAACTGTTCATGTTAATTGTGAAGGAATTCAATGGATTCATATATTGCTTTTAGGATGGGCGAGAGGATCTTAGTATAAAGTGAATCACTGAGATAAATTCCCACCATGTTTATTTTAAACCAAGATTCCGAGTTACATTGCAAAACAATGTCAGGTTACAATTGTAACTTGGATGGTACCTAATGCCTGAACGTACCAAATCCCAAGTGCTGTAAACCCATCACCAGGAGCCTATATTATGCCATTCATTTTGTGTTTTCACTGGTTGTGATGTAACTCCATTATAGTCCACAGCAACATTTCAAATGTACACCAGCAAGGAACTTTTACACTGTGGTTTAATGGTACCACTGAGTCAGAAGGTTATCGGTTCAAGTCCCACATTAGAGATTTGAACACATAATCCAGGCTAACACTTCAGAACTTTCAGAAAATGATGCCTTTTGGACGAAATGTTAAATGACGTCCCCTTGTCTGACCCCCTCAGAAGGATGTAAAGAATCTCAAGGCATGCTTTCACAGAAAAAGAGGAAAACTCTCCCCTTTCTGCCTTATCCCTCAACCACCATCACATTAACAGATTGCATGTCCAGAATTTCATTTCTGTTTACCTTGCCATATGCAAATTGGCTGCTTCATTTCCTATATTGAAACAAACTGTTCTTCAAAAGTAATTCAGCCATTATAAAGCGTTTGGGCACATCCTGAGTTTGTGAAAGGCACCATATAAATGCAACTCTTTCTTTCTTAAACTAATGTGCTCTCCTCGTACTAACGGTTAGGCAGGAATATACATATGCATTGCTGCTTCATGGATACATTGGCTGTGACCAGGGTAGTTGCACTTACTGCCTGGGTCTGCTTAATGCATGTTGCACTTCACAAGTACTAGAGTGAGACTTTCCAGTCACACTGTCGGTTTCCTTTACATTCTTTTGAAATGATTGAGGTTGTTCCTTTACTTTAAAGGTGCTATATAAATGTAGCTTGTTGGTGGTAGCTGCTGAGTAATGCAGCCTTAGATGTTCTGAATTTTAATAATTAAAGTCAGAACAAAATAGAACTTTGATTAAAGGAGCATTGATTCGTGTTCAAGTCGACAGTCTAAGACCAAGTGAAGTTGATTTGATAGCAAGAAGTATGAGTAAAACTTTTTAAACCCTCCACACTCCATGAACAAGATGTGGGGGAAGATCACAAATTTATCTATCATTAAGTTACAAACCATCCATTTTGCTGCTTACCCATAACCTTTGCTCTTGCCCATTAAGCTAAACATGCCCTTATTCTTCTCCTAATCTCAAACCCCTTTTTATCTCAACTATTCCAATGCTGTCCTGGCCAGCCTCACAGCTCTGAACCCTCTGTAAACCTGAGCTCATCCAAAGCTCTTGCTGCCAGTATCCTAACTCGCACCAAGCCTTCTTCACCCAACACCCTTGTCCTCAGTGACTTACCTTAACTCCTGGTCTGGCAATTCTTCAATAATAACATTCTCATCCTGGTTATCAAATCACTTGCATATCTCTGTAACTTCCTGCTGACCTACAAGCCTCTGTGATCTCTCCACCCCTCCATCTCCGGCTTCTTGTCCTTCTCGGATTTTCTCACTCCACCTTTGGGAGTTGTATCTTTATTTGCCTGGACCCCAAGTTTGGAATTCCCACCCTCGGCCTCTCTGTTTCACTCTTCTTCTTTAAGGTGTTCTTCAAAATCTCCTTTTATCAAGATTTTGGTGATCTGACTTTAACATCTCTTGCTGTGGGTCGGCCTTAAACTTTGCTTGATCACTTCTGTGAAGTGCTTTGGAATATTTTACGATAATAAACATGTTACATAAATGCAAATTGTTGTTACTACCTTCATGCCTAATCTCATTCTTGAGAGCTAGTTCATGCTCCTACGATCCAAGTCCCACATTGCCTGATCATATATGCAGGTACCACAAGTAATTAGGAAAACTAATGGAATGTCATCACTTATTTTGAGGAGAATTAAAAGTAGGGAGATTATACTTTAGTTATAAAGGGGCACTGGTGAGACCACATCTGGAGAACTGTGTACAGTATTGATCTCCTTATTCAAAGAAGGATGTAAGTGCATTAGAAGCAGTTAGAGGAAGGATTAATATCAGGAATGGGTGGGTTGTCTTATGAAGAAAAGTAAGACAGGCTAGGCTAGTATCCACTGGGGTTTAGTAGAATAAGAGGTGATGTGATTGAAACATTTAAGATCCTGAAGGGTATTGACAAGGTGGATGAGACACCGGAAAGAGGCAAAGATGGCTCACTTTTGTGAAATATTCTTTCTGTGACTTGCTATGGGCAGGCAGATATTCCCTACCTCCATTTGGGGAGTTTTTCACTGGAGAGGAAAGCAATGTGTATTTACATGAGCTTCTAAGAACTCCCTTATGCCGAGCATTCTGTGCCGTGGTTTTAATTGCTTTCCTTTGTTTTGTACAGATTGTGACTCCATTTCATTTCTTTCTTGCATTAATGAAGAATGCAATAATGGGAGTTCAGGAAGGCCAGTGAAAATTAGTACATTTCTGGTGGTTGCTGTTTTACAAGATACTACAGTAACTCTGTTCTGTAGTAGACACATTGAAATAGGTAAATGAAATCAGCAAAGGTTGAAGTAAGAATAACTAGAAGTTAATCGTTATCCAAATGTTCATGCTTGACAGGGTTGTTTTGTTCCACATGGTCAGGGTGATATCTTACTTTTATCTTGACAATATGTATTACATATAAACTTTTAATTCTTGCAGAACTATTAAAAGAAAGGTCATGCATTCACACAGCACCTTTTGAGTCCTCAAGATGTCTCAACGTGCTTCAATAGATTACTTTTCAAGGAGAATGACTAGTTAATTTGCTTGATGGTGTTGGTTGGGGAATAAATGTTAGCCCCGACATGAGGGAACTTCTCTTTTCTTCATGGAAGTGCACTAGGCTTCTCTGACTCGAACATGGTGATACAGTCTCAGGATAATGGATTGATTATTTAGGCCTGAGATGAGGTGAAATTACTTCACTCAAAGGTTTGTGAATATTTGGAACTCTCTATCTAAGAGTGTACAGAGATATAAAGCTGAAACAGATTTGGGGGCCAGAATTCTCCGGTCTTGTACTCCAGTCACCACTGCCAATGAGAACGGAGAATTTGGTGCTTAGTCAGATTTCCATTCACAGCAGTGGGACTGAGGAACCCCTGCTGTGGGCGGGGTCGAAGAATTCCAGCCTAGGTCTCTCAGGGAATTAAGGGATACTGAGAGCAGGCAGGAGAGTGAAGATCAAACCACAGTTTAGCCATGATCATATTGTATGGTGGAACAGGCTCAACAAACCACATGGTCTACTCCTGCTCCTATTTCCTACGTTTTTTATATCCACCTCAACATGGAGACAAGGCCTCAGTTTGATCAATCTGTAGATTGTAATTCTGCAGCACTCCTTCAATACTGCACTGCAGATGTTAATTCACAAAAAAGTAATGGATTTACAACAAAAGTGTATCCAGTTAATAACCTAAAACAAAATCAAAATGCTGTGGGATGCTGAAAATCTGAAATTAAAATTGACCTAAAATGTTAACTCTGTTTCTCTCTCTACCCGTGCAGCCTGGCCTGCTGAGTATTTCCAACATTTTCTATTTTTCATAGAAACCCTACAGTGCAGAAGGAGACCATTCGGCCCATCGAGTCTGCACCGATAACAATTGTTAGTTAGCAGACTGGTTGTCAATGAAAGGTGGCGCCAATACTGATTATGATGTTTGATATCATAGATGTTAAAACAAAACTTGCTACAGTATTTAATTCAATTCAATTCACAGGTTCAGCCACCTCAGATTAAAGAAGGAGATTTCAATCCTGAGAAGTCGATAATGCGTACTGTTCCAACGCTGGAGAGAATAGAGGGAGATAGAAGCTCTTATAAAACAGGATTCATTCTATTCATTTTCGGGGTGTCATTTCTATCCGCTGGAGTCATTATTGCCACCTTTGGGTTCCAGTCATGTGATCGTAATGGTGGCGGCTGCAATGTGATCCTAAAGGCAACAGGACCAGGTTTATGTGGTATTGCATTGGTGTTCATACTGCTATCAAGATCCACCACTCTAATTAATCTGAGGCAACTTGTCTACTCAGCAGATCAACAGTGCTTTCTTTCTTGCAGCGAACAGGACACCTTTGCCCGTTTCCTCATCTTTGGTGTCCTCTTTTGTTTTAGTGGAGTGCTGTTAACGATGATTGGAGTGTGGGCAATCACCTGCCCTGGCACCATGGAAGGTGAAGGATTCAATTTAACCAGTAAAACTAATGGAAATGAGAAGTGTAAACTGCTGTTCTTGCAAATCATGGGTCCAGTGGTAACATTTATTGGCATTTGCTTCTTACTAATTTCCCATGTCAAAAAGAAGGTAGCGTTAAGCGCAGAGGAAGAATGTGCATCCGGAAATAACCAACAGCCACAGAGATCAGGAACATGTCAAATTGCAATCGGTAAGTGAAATGATGAAAACTGGTGCTTATCTGTGAGTTATACACCTATACACCTTCCAAAGGTGGACAATGAAACAGCAGCACATAATGAAAGGAACTTGCATTTATATAATAGTTCACCAGTCAATGGTGAACTTTGGTGTGTAACTACTGCTTCAGGGTGATGTTTGTAATAGGCCTTCCTCTCAATGAGGTAGCAGAGCATTTAAAAGGGTTGTATAACCTTCCTCTAGCTCTGCCTAATTCCTCATCCATCTGCCATGGGCAGAAACCTCAGTAAGTTAAAATGCTTCCTGAAATGTTAACTTTTGTCTGCCTGTCAAAGTCCGGTGGAAACATACATCTGGGACTCCAAACCATCATGTGCTTTAATAAGAATGTAGTAACCACCTTCATCCTTTCCACCTGGTTTAATGAGATGAAATTGGGCCCTTTCAAAATGAGAAGAATCATTGAATCTCTCCAGTGCAGAAGCAGGTCATCGGCCTATCGAGCCTGCACTGACAACTATCCCACCCAGGCCTTAACCCCACGTATTTACCTTACTAATACCCCTGACACTAAGGGACAGTCTAACACGGCCAAATCAACCTAACCATGGGTTGAGAATGGACCAAGAAATTTAATGAGTGTGTGCTAAACTTCCAGGCTCCTAATTTCAGAACATTGGTTTTATTAGCTTGTGTTTTCAATATGTACTGAACATTGCATATAAAAACAGATACAATTATGTTGTATGATATCAAGCAACTGAAATTAAATGAATACTTTGCATCTGTTTTCATCAAGGAACAGGATGCTACCAAGGCCATGTAAAAGAGAAGGTAATTAATAATCTAGAAGGATTCAAAGTTGATAATGAGGAGTTATTGGATAGGCTGTCAGTACTTAAATTTGATAAGGTACCAGGATGGGTGAGATACACCAAAGACACTCGCCTTTATTAGACTCAGGATTGGTTCCAGTAGATTGGAGAATTGTAAATTTTACACCCTTGTTCAAACAGGGGTAGGATTGTTGTGGGTGCAGGCTCGATGGGCTGAATGGCCTCCTTCTGTATTGTAGGGATTCTATGATTATCTATGATAAGGCTATAAAGATAAGCCCAGCAACTACAGGCCAATCAGTTTAACTTCGATGGTGGGGAAACTGATAGAAACAATTCAGGACAAAATTACTAGTCACATGGACAAATTCTGGTTAATAAAGGAAACCAACACGGATTTCTTAAGAGAAAATTGTATTTAAATAACTTGCTGGAATTGTTTGAAGAGGTAACAGAGAGGGTTGATGAGGGTAATGCTGTTAATGTGGTGTACATGGACTTTCAAAAGGCATTTGATACAGTGCCACACAACAGACTTGTGAGCAAAAATAAAGCTTATGGAATAAAAGAGATAGTAGCAACATGGGCCAGTGGGCTGACGAATGGCAAATGGAGTTTAATTTAGATAAATGTGAGGTGATAGATTTTGGTAGATTGAAACAGGGCAGGACTTACTCAGTTAATGGTAGGGCGTTGGGGAGAGTTACAGAACAAAGAGATCTAGGGGTACATGTTCATAGCTCCTTGAAAGTGGAGTCACAGGTGATCAGAGTGGTGAAGAAGGCATTCAGCTTGCTTGGTTTCATTGGTCAGAACATTGAATACAGGAGTTGGGACGTCTTGTTGAAGTTGTGCAAGACATTGATAAGGCCACACTTGGAATACTGTGTACAGTTCTGGTCACCATATTATAGAAAGGATATTATTAAACTAAAAATAGTGCAGAAAAGATTTACCAGAATGGTACCAGAACTTGATGGTTTGAGTTATAAGGAGAGGCTGGATAGACTGGGACTTTTTCTCTGGAGCATAGGAGGCTGAGGGGTGATCTTCTAGAGGTCTATAAAATAATGAGGGGCACAGATCAGCTAGATAGTCAATATCTTTTCCCAAAGGTAGGGGAGTCTAAAACTAGAGGGCATAGGTTTAAGGTGAGAGGGGAGAGATACAAGTGTCCAGAGGGGCAATGTTTTCACACAGAGAGTGGTGAGTGTCTGGAACAAGCTGCAAAGGTAGTAGTAGAGGCAGGTACAATTTTGTAATTTAAAAAGCATGTAGACATGGGTAAGATGGGTATAGAGGGATACGCGCCGAATGCAAGTAATTGGGATTAGTTTAGGAGTTTTTTAAAAAAGGGCGGCATGGATGTGCTGGGCCAAAGGGCCTGTTTCCATGCTGTAAATCTCTATGACTCTTTAACTCTATGGATACAAAATTGGCTGAGTGACAGGAATCCGGGAATAGTTGCTAATGGATATTTTTCAGACGAAGGAAGGAGTTCCCCAAGGACCAGTTTTGGGACCCTTGTTCTTCCTGATATATATTAATGATCTACACTTTGGTGTACAGGGAAGAATTTCAAAATTTGTGGATGACATGAAAGTTGGAAGCATTTTGAACTGTGAGATGGGTAGCGTAGAAATTGAAAAGGACATAAACAAGTTGGTGGAATGGATAAACAAGTGGCAGATGTGGAGAAGTGTGATGTGATTCATTTTGGTGGGAAGAGATGATATAAAATAAAGAGTACAATTCTAAAGGGGGTGCAGGAGCAGAAGGACCTGGGTTCATACATGCTTCATCATTGAAGGTTGCAGGACAAGTTGAGAACATTGTTAATAAAGCATGCAGTATCCTAGTCCTTATTGATAGAGGCATAGGATACAAGAGCTAGGAGGTTATTTTAAAAACTTGTACAAAAAAACTGGCTCAGCCTCAACTGGAGTATTGCGTCCAGTTCTGGGCACCACACTTTGGAAAAGATATGAAAGCATTAGAGAGAATGCAGAAAAAAATTAGAATGGTTCCAGGGATGAGGAACTTCAGTTATGAAGATAGATCGGAGAAGTTGGGACTGTTTCGCTTGGAGAAGAGAAGGTTGAGTGAAGTTTTGATACAGCCTGGACAGAGTAATTAGATAGAAACTGTTCCCACTCATGCAATAATGGAGAATGAGAATCCACAGATGTAAATTAATTGACAAAAGAAGCAAAGGCAACACAAGCAAAATCTTTTTCACACAGCGAGTGGTTAGGATCTGAAATGCACTGACTGAGATTGTGGTGAAACAGATTCAATGAGGCATGCAAAAGGGAATTAGATTGCTTTCTGAGAAGGAAGAAATGTGCAAGGTACTGGAGAGAAGGTGGGTGATTGGCACTAATCTGAATTTCTCATTCAGAGAGCCAGTGCAGATACAATGGGCCAAATGGGCTCCTTCTGGACTATAACAATTCTGTGAATGATGTTTTTCTCCAGTATGTTTTTTGTGGGGGAAAATGATTTTAAGTGATAACTACATGAGAAAATGACAGCACGCTAGGGTGCAGCTCTTGAGTTGGAACTGGTGGAGTGAGCGATCATGTTGGTGCCAAGTGTCAGCCGGACTTCCTGAAGTGCTGTGAGGGGCAGAGCTTGCTGAAAGGACAATTAGAACTCACAGGAAATAATTCAACCCCTCAGATACTAACTCCTTTTGCTGGAGGAATTGAAACACTTGATTAGAATTGAATTGAAATATCCCACTACTGTCCTTCATGCTGGTTTGTTGACCAGATATGTCCATTCAAAGCACACTGACCGGCAGACAAATGTTAACAGCTCATGAAGCATTTTTAACTTGCTGAGTTTATAACCATGGCTGAGGGGTGGAGAATTAGATGGAGGAGCAGTACAGAGCTCTTACAGTAACTCTGCTACACCTTACAACATTTCTGTGTGAGAGGAAGGCCGATTACAAATACTTCCTTCTATCACAACAATGACAACACTCTTCACTGGCTGTAAAAGGCTTTGGTAAGTACAAGTGCTTGAGAAATGCTTATCTGTGCTTCCCTTAAAATTTGCAAGTTTCTTGGTATTTAATTACATTAATTACTTAATGGACAGTGTTACCTAGAAAAATGGAGTTAGACACCGCTTGAATGAGCAACAGTGACACCTAGTGTTGGGGGATCCTGAACAATAAAGATCAGAACAATTCTCCTATTCAATGCTTTTTGAAGCACAACAGAATTGTGATGCCTGTGTATAATGTCAATAAGATAGGAAGTATAAGGGAGGAAGAAGTGCATGCTCGATGCAAGATTTTCATACAGAGAGGATGCAGTTATCTGCTCAAAATTTAATGACTATCATGTGTAATATTTTATTAAACCATGTTGCTCCAGAGGTTGTTCTTCTGTGATGTTACCAATGTCGACAACCCAACCCAATGAACCTTTTTTTCATTGGACCACCAAACTGTTTATCTCCTGATGCAGGATGTGAAGAAACCTTGACTTTTCCTCAAAGCCTAACCACAGGCCGCAACTTTTTCCAAAACCAAGTTTCCGTTTAAATGCATCTTCCCCATCCTTCACCCTCAAAATGAAAATGAGAAATTTACAGATCTCTTTGTAACTCTGATTGAGACTCAAATTGCCTCTGTTGTCTCTCACCCTTATGAGCCTCACCCCAAGCTCCACCGGTCAAAGCAATTCATTTCCTGCCTCATCAATCTCCTTCTCACCCAACTCCCTTTCTTGGCTACTATGCTCACTCATGCCGTAAGTGGTTCCTTCTTGTCAGGCACCATCCTTGAATCCTCACAATATTATCACATCCCTCCCTCTCAAAATGCCTCCTATTGCTCCTTCAGTCCTCGCTGACTATTGCTGCATCTCCTGCTTTCCTAAATCCATCTTGAGTGATTCCCTCCAGATCTGCTCTATTCTTTTTCACAGCTCTTAGTCCTGATTTAAGTGAAGGCTGATGTCCTCAACCTCTGCCATGCTTCTCCTGGAATTCCTGTTCCATTTGTACCTAGCTATGCTGATAGCATGTTTCCTCCAGCAATGACTTCTCCCTTCTCTCAGCAACCTCCTTCAGAAATCTATTTCCTCTTCTGCTTTCTTGGCCCTGGGTAACCCTGCTCCCTGACACACTCCATTCTTGAGATGCTGGCCTTTTGTATACTTGCCCTGCCCACCCCCCCCCCCCCCCCCCCCGCCCCACTTTCACTCTGCCATGGGTGGCAAAGCCTTGGGCCTAGTCTCTGAAATTCCCTCCATAAACCTCGCCACTTTTCAAATCTTTTTTCAAACATGTCCTCCAAATATATTTTTGACCAAGTTTTCGATCACCTTTCCTAATCTGTCACGGTACATCATAAAATCCCTACAGTGCAGAAGGAGGCCATTTGGCCCATCGAGTCTGCACTGACCACAATCCCATCCAGGTCCTATCTCTGTAACCCCACCTATTTACCCTGCTAGCCCCCTGACACTAAGGGGCAATTTAGCATGGCCAATCCACCTAATCTGCATATCTTTGGACTGTGGGAGGAAACCAGAGCACCCGGAGGAAAGCCACGCAGACACGGGGAGGGTGTGCAAACTCCACACAGACAGTGACCCCAGGCCGGTATCGAGCCTGGGTTCCTGGTGCTGTGAGGCAGCAGTACTAACAACTGTGCCACCGTGCCGGCATGTTTTCCATTTTGCTTATCTTCACAGATGCTAGATAGATGGTTTTTTAATGTTAAAAATATCATATAAATGCAAGATGATATTTTGGGTGAATTGGAAGCTGTGTTAACCGGATGGATATTCTTACTTTCATTCAGATAACTCTGTGCTGGTCCTTCCACCACCACCGCCTTATTTCCCCGAGCCACCACCGGTTGTAAATGATTACAATGGAATTTGCCAGCCCCCTCCCAGCGAAAGTCCTCCCTCCTATTACAGCGTCGTCTTCTGCAGGTAAAGTAACCTGGCTCTTAATCCTACCATTGGAACTTGCATGTAGTATCCCAGCTTGGAATGTTACCTGACCATCTTATTTAGCTAAACAGTAATCTTTCCTCATGACAGAATCACACAGGAGTGCAATGTCCATTTATGGGTCCCTACTTATAACTTTGTGCTTCTGTCTCCGTGAGCCTGCCACTTTTTATCAAGTTTAAATTTATTGGGTGAACCGTTGGAGCAAATCAGAATTAAAGTTATCACCATAGCCACCTTCACGCATAAGGAATCTGTTAGGCTATAAATTTAAACAATTATGTTTGTTCTTTTTAACTTCGAAACAAGTTTTAACTGGAATTTTTTTTTTCAGGAATGAAGAATAGTATGATGAAAATTAGAAACAATGCAGGACAGATCCTCAAGGTCACATATCCTGACATGGCTTCTTTCTAAATTGCAGTTTTCAAACTCTAAAATTCTAAAATTGAAGTAAAGCACTCAAGCGCAAGTAAAAACCTAGCGCAAGATCGCTTGAAAGATATTTGTCTTTGAAAAATATCCATAACAGGTCACTCACTACCTGGTGCTTTTAGTTGGGAGGGTCAATCATTTACCACTTAAAATTGAAATAAATATTTAATCCACCGATCCATTGCAAATCTTACTGATATATATCCTCTTCTCCTGAAGGTGTCAATTCTACACCAGATGTCCTACAATGGTATCATAGGTTGGTTACAGCATAGAAGGAGGCCACTAGGCCCTTCATATCTGTGCTGGCTCTTTGTAAGAGCTACTCTGCTAATCCCACTGCCCCACCCTATCCCTGCAGCCCTGTGTTTATTTCCCTTCAAATAATTATCCAACTGTCTTTTGAAAGCCACATTTGAATCTGCCTTCACAGTCCACTGCATTTCAGATTGGGGAGATGGCGGCATGGTGGAAACGTCACTGGACTAATAATCCAGAGGCCCAGGCTAATGTTCTGGGGGACAAATCCCACCACAGCCCATGAAACCATTGTCGACTGTCGTAAAAAAACCACCTGGTTCACAAGTGACCTTCAGGGAAGGAAATTTGTCATCCTTGCCTAGCCTACCTGTGACTCCAGATCCACAGTGATGTGGTTGACTCTTAAGTGGTCTAGCAAGCCACTCAGTTCAAGGGTAATTAGCGATGGGCAACAAATGTGGCTGCACAATGGAACACTTGTTAGTGCTGTTGCCTCACAGCGCCAGGGACCTGGGTTCGATTCCCGGCTTGGGTGACTGTCTGTGTGGAGTCTGCACGTTCTCCCCGTGTCTGCGTGGGTTTCCTCCGGGTGCTCCAGATTCCTCCCACAGTCCGAAAGACGCGCTGGTTAGGTGCATTGGCCATGCTAAATTTTCCTTCAGTGTACCCAAACAGGTGCCGGAGTATGGCGACTGGGGGATTTTCACAGTAACTTCATTGCAGTATTAATGTAAGCCTATTTGTGACACTAATAAATAAACTTTAAATGGTGGCCTTGCCAGAAATGCCCACACCCCATGAAAGACTGAAATAAAAGATCCATCCTATTCGTTTCTTTCAGTTTTAGTTTTCTTTTCATTCACCTGAAATCTTGCCTTCTGGTTTTTGACCCTTCTATCGATGGTAACAGTTCTTTTACCCACTCTGACCAGGCTGTTCATGATTTTGAACACCTCCTTCAAATCTCCTTTCAACTTCCTCCAGCCCAGTGTTAGCTGTGGCTTAGTTGTAGCACTTGCCTCCGCATCATAAGGTTCAGGGTTCAAATCCCACTGTAGGACTTCAGAGAAATATCAAGGCTGGTACACCACTGCAGTGTACAGTGCTGCACTGTTGGCAGTGCTCGTTTTCTGAGGAGTTGATAAACTGAATCCCCATCTGCCCACTCTGGTGGATGTAAAAGAGCCTGTGGCACCATTTTGACGAGGAGCAAGGGAGTTCTCCCCAGTGTCCTGGCCATTATTTATCCCTCAATCAACTTTACAAAAATAGATCACCTGGTCATTGTCATATGCATCCTATGCATCCTCACCGTCTCCAAGTTAACTACGTAAATGAAGTCCCATATCTCTGGAACTGTTGCCATTTCTGTCCTGCACCCCCTCGAAAGCCTTTATGTTTTTTCTAAAGTGTGGTGCCCAGAATTAGACACAATCCTCCAGTTGAGGTTAAATCATTGTTACATACAGGTTTACCGTAGCTACCTTGCTTTTGTACTCGATACCATGATTTATAAAGCCAGGTTTCTGTGTGCTTTATTAACCACTTTCTCAACCTATCCTGCCACCTTCAATGATCCGTGCGCATATATCTGCTCTGCCCTTGCACCCCCTTTTACTGTTGTATCCCGTATAGTAAATTGCCTCTCCTCCTTCTGCCTATCAAAATGTATTCCTTCACTGCATTAAATTTCATGTCTGTCCATAGCACCAACCTGTCCATGTCCTCATGAAGTCTATGACTATACTCCTCAGAGTTCACAATATTTCCAAGTTTTGTATCGTCAGGAAATGTTGAAATTGTTTCCTGTCACATCATGGGTCATCAGCCTGAAGGCAACTCCTTGGCTGCTGATGCTTCACCCGGAGCCATTTTCTTGGCAGTTTTTGTCAGTGTTCTTTACCTTTATCTTCCACTCTCAGAGGCAGGTCCCAAATCTACCTCAGCCAGAACGGGAATCAAACACACACTGTAGGCATTATTCTGAAACACACATTAGCTAGCTAGCCAACTGAGCTAACCAGCCTCAGGGCATTAATGAAGCTTAAAAAGAAGAGATGGACTCAATACCGACCCCTGAGAAACCCCATTTCATATTTTCCTCTAGTCTTTTAAACAACTCTTCAACACTACTCTCTGTTTCCTGTCACTATGGCCACTTAGTGCCTATGCTGTCAGTGTCCCTATTCCCAGGCTTGGACAAGCCTGTTCTGTGACACTTTATCAAAAGACTTTGGAAGTCCATGTACAGCACATTTACCCTCCCTGTTCCTTCATCAAAAAACTCAACGAAGGTAGTTAAACATGGTTTTAGTTTAGTGACTCTGTGCTGCCTTTCCTTAGTTAACTCGCACTTGTCCAAGTGAATTTCCTGGATTATCATTTTGAAATATTTTCCCACCACTGAGGTTAAACCATTTGGCCTGCAGTCGCCGGGCTTATTCTTTCACCCTTTTTTGAACATGTGTGCAGCGTTTACAATTCTCCAGTCTGCTGGCACCACCCCTGCATCTGAAGAGGATTGCAAGATTATTCCCAGTGCTTGCACTAATTCCACCTTTCCTGTCTTCAGTATTCTCAGACACATCTGATTGTAGTGACATTAACTTTAAGTACAGCCAGCTTTCTCATTCCTCCTCGTTACCAATTTTAACCCACTCAGTGTCTCACTTACATCCCCTTCCACAATGACTTTGGCAGTATCTTCTTCCTTGGTGATGACAGATCGAAAGTGCTCATTTTGTATTATCTCAGCCATGCCTTCTGCCTCCATGCAAAAATCCCCTTTTTTGATCCCTATTCAGCCCTTTTCATTACCCTTTTATTGTTTGCATGTTTATAGAAGACGTTTGGATTCGCTTTTCTTTTAGAAGCTAGTTTCTCCTCATACTTGCTCTTTTTTACTTCTTCTCTAAGCTTTCTATATTCAGTCTGATCCTCACGTCTATTATCAACCTGACATTATTTTGAAAACATCTTCCGTGGGATTTTTCGGTCCTTCCCACTGTTGAGATTTTCCAGTCCCGCTGAAGGCAACACCCCCCCCCCCCCCCCCCCCCCCCGCCCCCGGCGGGTTCCCCGGCAGCGGGACGGACGAGCCACACAAAACACTGTAGACATCAACAGGACTGAAAGCGGGGCACAGTGGCACAGTGGTTAGCACTGCAGCCTCACAGCACCAGGGACCCAGGTTCAATTCCAGCCTTGGGTGACTGCCTGTGTGGAGTTTGCAAAGCTAACCTAAACCCTGTGTTACTATGATCACTGTCTGCTAAATGACACTTGATCCACTTCATTCTCTAGATCCGGGTCCTGCAAGGCCTCCTTATTGTTGGGCTAGAAGCATATTCATCTAGAATTTTATCCCGAAAACACTTCAGAAACTTTTCTCTCTCTCTATTTCTATCCCAGTCTGGATTAGGATAATTTAAGTCCCCCAATATAACTACTATGTATTTAAACAATTGCTTGGTAAAACAGAACTTGAATATTCTGAAAAGAAAGACATAGGGAGGCAGTGGCATGGTCAGTGACAAAGATGACATAGTCACCCTCATGGAGCCATACCTCAGACACGACCATCACCCACCGGCAGGACAGACCCAGCAGAGGTGGTAGGACAGTGGCATACAGTCAGGAGGGAGTTTCCCTAGGAGTTCTCAACACTGACTCCTCAATGAAGTCTCATGGCATCAGGTCAAACATGGGCAAGGAAACCTCCTACTGATTTCCACATTCCACACACCCTTAGCTGATGAATCAGTATCCTCCATGTTGAACACCACTTGGAGCAAGCACTGAGGGTGGCAAGGGTGAAGAATGTACCCTGCGTGGGGGTTTCAAAGTCCATCACCAAACGTGGCTTGGTGGTACCACCACGCACTGAATTGGTTGAGGACTAAAGGACATTGCTGCTTGACTGAGACTGCGGCAGGTGGTGAGGGAACCAACAAGAGTGAGAAACATAGTTGACCTCATCCTCACCAACCTGTCTCAGCAGATGCATCTGTCCATGACAATATTGATAGGAGTGACCACCGCACAGTCCTTGTGGAGACATTGCCCTATCTTCACATTGAGGAAACCATCCATCATGTTGTGTGACACCACAATTGTGCTAAATGAGATAGATTCCAAACAGATCTAGCAACTCAAGATGGGCATTCATGAGACACTGTGGACCATCAGCAGCATCAGAACTGTACTCAACCACAATTTGTGACCTCATGGCCCAGCATATCCCCCACTCTGCCATTACCACCAAGCCGAGGCATCAACCCTGGTTCACTGAAGAGTGCGGGAGGGCATGCCAGGAATAGAACCTGGCACACCTAAAAGTGAGGTGTCAACCTGGTGAAGCTACAACACAGGACTACTTGCACAGCAAGCAGCATAAGTAGCAAGTGATAGATAAAGCTAAGTGATCCCACAACCAACTAAGCTCTGCAGTCCTTCCATATCCAGCTGTGAATGGTGGTGGAGAATACATTGTCGTTCTTCCACTGTCGCTGTTTCAAAATCTTCAAACTCCCTCCCTAACAGCACTATGGGTGTATCTACACCACATGGACTGCAGTGGTTCCAAAAGGCAGCTCACTACCATCTTCTCAATGGCAATTAGTGATGGGCAATAAATGTTGGCTTAGCCAATGAAGCCCACATCCCTTGAATGAATAATAAAGAAGGTTGCTGAAACTTTTCAACTTGACTCATCAGCACAAATGCAAGAATGCCAAATTTTAAATGATCGTAAATTATACTACAGGAAAGGGTTCTGATTGGTTGGCAAGTGAACTGTGATTGACTGAGGCATTGCTATGGAGAAAGCAACAAGGGACCATAGGCCTTCCATGCTCCTGGGTAATTTAACAAAGGTACGAGGTTTGGACATATTCCTTTTGTTTGCATATGAATGTATGTTGCTTCGAGCAAATGTAAGTGAACCATGTTATGAGCTCGACCGATTACCTTAAATTGGCTGTTGATATAACTATTGGTGCAGCCACGATTGGACAGCTCTTGCTGAATAATCATGGAATAACATTTAACAGTAGACCCCTCTCAACCAGCCCCCACTTGCAAAACCCAAAACAACACATCTGTTAGATGCAATTTTACGGGTGTTCAGCAAGTGCTGTCCAATCTTGAGTGCACCAATAGCTGCACAAACAACCAATTTATGATAATTAACCAAACTAGAAGCAAGAGAAGCAGGGATCTGTCCTTTGAAAACAAAAGGAATAAGTTCAAGCCATTAGCCTTTTTTGAATTATTCAGAAACATGGAGAGCCTACAGTTCCCCATTGCTTTCTCCGTGAAAATGTCTTGACTAGAATTGACTTTTCAACCAATCAGCAACCTTTTCTCCTCTATTATAAGTTGTTGTGATCATTTGAAATTTGGCATTCTTGTGTTTGTCCTGCAAACAGAAGAATGGATGAAATGTTTGGCAACATATCTGTTTTTTTTTCAATACTCTGTATTTTCTGTTAATCTCTGTAATGCCCTATAGCAAATACCCTGTAGTGCTAATGATACCATTATTGTTTCTTAGCTTTTACCCACGTAGATTCTGTTCTTGACCCCTCTAGGACATCTTCTCCGTCCAGCACTGTAACATTCTTCTTGATCAATGTGCCACGCCTCCTTTGTCTCTTTCTCTATCTTTCTGGAACACAACGTATCCAGGGGGTTTAAGTAGACGGTCCTGTCTTTTTTTGAGCCAAGTCTCTCTGTTATCGCCGCAACATCGTGTTCCAATCTGTCTATTGGCAGCTGCAGCGCACCGAACGTATTTAGCACGCTCCGTGTGTTTACATACATGCATTGAAAACCAAATTTAAACCATATTATATTCCCTCTGATTCTGATACCTTACTATTTCTTATTCTAGTTCTACCTGTCTCTCCCAATCCCTTGTGCACCTTGTTTCTCCTTTCTAATGTTACATCCAAATAGCCATTAATTACTTGTGAGCATTGACCAGCCATTTACTTTTACAGGGCTTAAAAGGTCATGGAATATGGGGCGTAAGTGAGTTAAGCTTAAGTTATGACCCATATTTTATTTTGTATATAATGTTTAGTGAAAGATAATCTGCCCATGATGGTCATGCTTGTTACTGACTTGAAACTGTCTTTGTATCTTCTAATATCATTCACTTCTTCATTAATTATTAAGGATTTAAAATAAAATCATAGTAAAAGTATCCTAATAAAACAAGTGGTCTTTAGAACCTTGTATCATCCTTTTAATTGTTCGTGTTTTTGCAATGTACAGAATAGATCAATTTCTAGAAGTTGCTTTGTTTAAATAAAACCTTTCTTATATGGAACCACAGCTGCGAACTATTTTGTTAATGTTAAGATATCCACTCCTGAACTGAACGTGCTAAGATGAGATAATTTCTTCTACCAAAAACTGAATTTTGATTTTAACCTCTTTGACAGGTCCCAGAAAGATGAGAACCCTAATTCCAACATGACAGGTGGCAGATTGCTTCTTACGAGCTTTCCAGCACGTTACCATATATATCTGGTGTCTGCTGCTTTCCAACAGAATTATCACCAATCAATGAGGAAAAAGATCCCCAGACTTCAGCTGAACAACCAATTGCTTCACCCAACAGCATCTTAGATAAATAACAAAAATGCTATTTTTGGGGGGTTTTTTTTTGCTCGATGCTTTCAGTTAAATCAGGCTGTTCTTAGAACTTTGATGAACAAAACAGGCTATTTTGCTCATCAAATCTGTTTTTGGAAAGCGAAAATGAAAATCTGATCCAACTTTCCTTATTTCCTTATAATATCCCTTTTCTCAACAAATGGTACAACTATTTTTTGTAGACAAAATCAATTCTGCTCCTGTTTCTGACAGGGAATTCACATTCTAACGACTCCACTAGAAAGACTCACTCCTGATCATACCTTTAATTATATTTGTAAATGTCTTGAATTTGTGTGCTTCTTGCCATCTCACTGACCAATTGAAACAATTAATACTGTTTACCTTATCATAATTTTTTATCCTTTTAACTATAAAAGGGGGCAGTATGGCAGTTAGGGCAGTAATATGCTCCTCCTGCCAGATGTGGGAAATTAGGGAGCAATCTCCCTGACAACTCCCTTGCCTCCTGCATAAGCTCTCAAGCCACACATTCACCTGCCTAATCTTTCTATTCCTACTCTCACTAGCACGTGGCACCGGCAGTAGTCCAGAAATTACTACCCTCAAGGTCCTGCACTTTAGCCTTCTGCCTAACTCTCTATATTCACACTTCAGGACCTCATTCCTTTTGCTACCTATGTCGCTGGAGAGGTACCGCATGGTAGGTTGTTGCATAAGGTTAAATCTCTTGGGATTCAGACTAAGGTAGCCAATTGGATACAAAATTGGCTTGGTGACAGAAAGACAGAAGATGGTTGTAGAGGGTTTTTCAAATTGGAGGCCTGTGTCCAGTGGTGTGCCTCAGGGATTGATGCTGGGTCCACTGTTATTTGTCATTTATACTAATGGTTTGGATGAGAATTTAGGAGGCATGTACTTTAGTAAGTAGTAACTTTAGTAAGTTTGCAGATGACACTGAGATTGGTGGCATAGTGGACAGTGAAGAAGGTTATCTAGGATTGCAACGGGATCTTGATCAATTGGGCCAGTGGGCTGATGAATGGCAGATGAAGTTGAATTTAGATAAATGTGAGGTGATGCATTTTGGTAGATCACACCAGGGTAGGACTTACTCAGTTCATGGTAGGGCATTGGGGAGAGTTAGAGAACAAAGAGATCTAGGGGTACCGTTCATAGCTCCCTGAAAGTGGAGTCACAGGTGAATCGAGTGGTGAAGAAGGCATTCAGCATGCTTGGTTTCATTGGTCAGAACATTGAATACAGGAATTGGAATGTCTTGTTGAAGTTGTACAAGACATTGGTAAGGCCACATTTGGAATACTGTGTACAGTTCTGGTCAACCTATTATAGAAAAGATATTATTAAACTAGAAAAAGTGCAGAAAAGATTTACTAGAATGCTACCAGGACTTGATGGTTTGAGTTATAAGGAGAGGCTGAATAGACTGGGACTTTTTTCCCTGGAGCTTAGGAGGCTTAGGGGTGATCTTATAGAGGTTGAAAAATAATCAGAGGAATAGATCAGCTAAATGTGACGCCACTGTTTAAAAAAGGAGTAGACAAAAGGCAGGTAATTATAGGCCGGTTAGCTTAACTTCTGTAGTAGGGAAAATGCTTGAATCTATCATCAAGAAAGAAATAGCAAGACATCTGGATATAAATTGTCCCATTGATAAGACGCAGCATGGGTTCATGAAGAGCAGGTCATGTTTGACTAATTTGGTGGAATTCTTTGAGAACATTATATGTGCAGTGGACAATGGGGAATCTGTGGATGTGGTGTATCTGGATTTCCGGAAGGCATTTGACAAGGTGCCGCACCAAAGACTGCTACATAAGATAAAGATGCACAGTGTTACGGGTAATGTATTAGCATGGATAGAGGATTGGTTAACTAACAGAAAGCAAAGAGTGGGGGTAAATGGGTGTTTTTCTGGTTGGCGATCAGTGACTAGTGGTGTGCCTCAGGGATCAGTGTTGGGACCGCAATTGTTTACGGTTTATATAGATGATTTGGAGTTGGGGACCAAGTGTAGTGTGTCAAAATTCGCAGATGACATTAAGATGAGTGGAAGAGCAAAGTGTGCAGAGGACGCTGAAAGCCTGCAAAGGGATATAGATAATGTAAGTGAGTGGGTGAGAGTCTGGCAGATGGAGTACAATGTTGGTAAATGTGAGGTCATCCATTTTGGTAGGAGTAACAGCAAAATGGACTATTATTTAAATGGTAAAAAATTGCAGTATGCTGCTGTGCAGAGGGACCTGGGTGTCCTTGTGCAGGAATCTCAAGGAGTTGGTTTGCAGGTGCAGCAGGTAATTAAGAAGGCAAATGGAATTTTGTCCTTCATTGCTGGAGGGATGGAGTTTAAAAACAGCGAGATTATGTTACGGCTGTGTAAGGTGCTGGTGAGGCCACACCTGGAGTACTGTGTACAGTTTTGGTCTCCTTGAGAAAGGATATACTGGCACTGGAGGGGTGAAGAGAAGATTCACTAGATTGATTCCAGAGTTGAAAGGGTTGGCTTATGAGGAGAGACTGAGTAAACTGGGGCTATATTCATTGGAATTCAGAAGAATGAGGGGAGATCTTAGAACATAGAACATAGAAAGCCACAGCACAAACAGGCCCTTCAGCCCACAAGTTGCGCTGATCATATCCCTACCTCTAGGCCTATCTATAGCCCTCAATCCCATTAAATCCCATGTACTCATCCAGAAGTCTCTTAAAAGACCCCAACGAGTTTGCCTCCACCACCACCGACGTCAGCCGATTCCACTCACCCACCACCCTCTGAGTGAAAAACTTACCCCTGACATCTCCTCTGTACCTACCCCCCAGCACCTTAAACCTGTGTCCTCTCGTAGCAACCATTTCAGCCCTTGGAAATAGCCTCTGAGAGTCTACCCTATCCAGACCTCTCAACATCTTGTAAACCTCTATCAGGTCACCTCTCATCCTTCGTCTCTCCAGGGAGAAGAGACCAAGCTCCCTCAACCTATCCTCATAAGGCATGCCCCCCAATCCAGGCAACATCCTTGTAAATCTCCTCTGCACCCTTTCAATGGCTTCAACATCTTTCCTGTAATGAGGTGACCAGAACTGCGCGCAGTACTCCAAGTGGGGTCTAACCAGGGTCCTATAAAGCTGCAGCATTATCTCCCGACTCCTAAACTCAATCCCTCGATTAATGAAGGCTAGTACGCTGTACGCCTTCTTGACCGCATCCTCCACCTGCGAGGCCGATTTAAGAGTCCTATGGACCCGGACCCCAAGGTCCTTCTGATCCTCTACACTGCTAAGAATGGTACCCTTCATATTATACTGCTGCTTCATCCCATATAAGATTATGAAGGGAATAGATAAGATAGAAGGAGGGATGTTGTTTCCACTGGCGGGTGAAACTAGAACTAGCATAGCCTCAAAATAAGGGGAAGCAGATTTAGGACTGAGTTGAGGAGGAACTTCTTCACACAAAGGGTTGTGAATCTGTGGAATTCCCTGCCCAGTGAAGCAGTTGAGGCTACCTCATTGAATGTTTTTAAGGCAAGGATAGATAAATGTTTGAACAGTAAAGGAATTAAGGGTTATGGTGAGCGGGCGGGTAAGTGGAGCTGAGTCCACAAAAAGATCAGCCATGATCTTATTGAATGGCGGAGCAGACTCGAGGGGCCAGCTGGCCTACTCCTGCTCCTAGTTCTTATGTTCTTATTAACTAGTCAACATCTTTTCCCAAAGGTAGGGGAGTCTAAATCTAGAGGGCATAAGTTTAAGGTGAGAGGGGAGAGATACAAAAGGGTCCAGAGGCAATTGTTTCACACAGAGGGTGGTGAGTGTCTGGAACAAGCTGCCAGAGGTAGTAGTAGAGACGGGTACAATTTTGTCTTTTAAAAAGCATTTAGACAGTTACATGGATAAGATAGAGGGATATAGGCCAAACATGAACAATTGGGACCAGCTTAGTGGTAAAAAAGGGGTGGCACGGACAAGTTGAGCCAAAGGGCCTGTTTCCATGCTGTAAACCTCTATGACTCTATAACTGTTGGAAGACATCAATCAAACCATTCCATAATCTTCTCAAATCTAATAAAAACGCTATTCTCTCCAGTCTCCTTTCATAACTGAAATATTAAAGAATATGAGGAGCAAGCAATAAAGCAGATTTGACTAGGTGGATAATCTAGAGAAATGTTGTTTTGATTGTTGATATGACCCTTTACAATCCATGATCAATTGCATTTCTCATCTACATGCTGTCCCTTGGTAACATCATCTGAAAGTACAGTGTTACTTTTACATATACACTGACAACACCTAACTCTCCCTCACCAACACCAATCCATCATTGCTAAATTATCAAACTGCTTATCTGACATCCAGTACTGGGTGAATAGAAGTTTCCTCTTTTGTTTTTGGAGCCTGCTCCAAACTCCATTCCTTAACTACCAATTTCATCCTTCTCCCCAGCAGCAGTTTGAGAACAAACCAGTCTGTTTACAATCTTGCTGTCACATTTGACCCTGAGGTGAGATTCTGATTTCCTATTCATGCTGTCACTAAGAGCACCTATTTCCACCTCTGTAATTTTGCCCCTGTTTCAGCCCTTCTTCTGCAGTAATCCTTGTTCACGCCTTTGCTCCCTCTAGACTTGACTATTCAGAGCACTCCTAGCTGCTCTCCCATATTCTACCCACCCTAACCTTGAGGTCATCCAAAACTGCTGTTGGTGTCTTAACTCCCACTAAATCCCATTCCCCTATCATCCCCGATTGAAGACTGGCTAACTATCAGGGAACAGAGTGGGGATAAATGAGTCAATTGCAGGTTGGTGAGCTATAACAAGGGAATCAGTGCTTGGGCCTCAACTATTTGCAATTGATATTAATGACTTGGATGAAGGGACTGAGTGTTTGAAGCCACATTTGCTAATGATACAAAGATAGGTAGGAAAGCAAGTTGTGAGGAGAATGCAAAGAGATACAGATAGGTTAATTGTGTGGGCAAAGATTTGGCAGCTGGAATATAATGTGGGAAAATATGAGGTTGTCTACTTGGGCAGGAAGAATAGAAAATGGAATATTATTAAAATGGAGGGGACTGCAGAATGCTTTTTAAATTATTTCACAGGATGTGGGCATCACTGGCTCGCCCAGTATTTATTGTCCATCCCTAAGTACATGTCCTTGGACATGAATCACAAAAAGTCAGCATGCAGGTACAGCAAGAAATTAGGAAGGCAAACACAGCATTGGCCTTTATTGCAAGGGATAGGGCATTAAAGTCTTGTTACCATAATATGGGGCATTGGTGAGACTGCACCTAGTGAACTGGATGGTCACCTTGTTCAAGTTGGGACATACTTGCATTGGAAACAGTTCAGAGAAGGTTTACTAGGCTGATTCCTGGGACGAGAAGTTTATTTTATGGGGTAAAGCTGGGCAGATTGTCATCAAAACTTTAATCACAGAAAATGGTTCATCTTCAAGGACTACGAACATTCTGGAAGAATTTGTATTTTTTTAAAAGACGCTGTCCCTTCAAGGCAAGAATTCTGGTTGCTGCTGTTCCTTGAGAAGACTGTTCCTTGAGAAGACAGTATTTTGCAAGAAAAGATAATTGAACAGTTTTAAAGAAGTTGGAAACCCCTTGACCCTGCTGAACTGTTCACAAAAGGGTCACATGGTTTATGTTGGTGAGCGATGAGAAGGATCACTTGCTTAGGTAAAGAAGACATCCTGAAGCTTCAGACACAGTCCCAAAGCAGAGAGTGAATGGAAGTTGCCCGAAATCGCTCTACTTTGGGAAATTGACTGAATCGACAAGTTTTCCCTGAAATCCACCTGAAAAGTAGTGCAAGAGTCACCGATTGTTTCCCCGACCAGCGCTGAGATACCAACCGTATAATGTGGACGCCATTTCAAGGACTCCACCATCCATCTTTTTCCCTTGAACCACTGACTTCCAAACTTTTGGCAGAATTGCTCGATGTTACTTTACTGTATTTTCTGATGTGTGTGAGCGGGTGTTTAGAGTAATTATTATAATTCCCTATTTCATACCGGTTAATAAGCTTTGCCTTTCTACTTGATAAGTCTGTCTTTATTATCAACTAATAATTGTGTTGCTTATTGAAGAAACCTGGGTATTGAATGGTCATTCTGATTTACTGGGTAAAGCACATATTTAGCCATATAGCCAGCTGTTGAATTCATTCCAATACAAGTGGTGACCATGGAGTAGTGGGATCAGAGACAGTGCACTCCTCACATCTCAGTCATAACATACGACTGGGGCTCATGGGATTTAACCCAAATTGAAAACGTATTACTGAGAACAGGTAAAAGGCAACAGCCAGGTTTCTTCTGTAATAGAGTAACATTGATGTTAGTGTAATGGCTACTTTTGATGCAAGTGTGTTTTTGAAGCAGTCTGAGTTAAATTATAATTCTTTATTGATAATCTAACTGTTGCACAATTGGTGAGCATGGTGGAACAGTTACAGATAGAAATTAGAGCAAGAGCTTAGAAAGCCAACCTTTGAAAACTAACACAAAGAACAAAGAAAAGTACAGCACAGGAACAGGCCCTTTGGCCCTCCAAGCCTGTGCCAATCATGATGCCTGTCTAAACTAAAACCTTATGCACTTACAGAGTCCACATCCTTCCATTCCCATCCTATACATGTATTCGTCAAGTTGCCCTAGCGAACTAGTGGCCAAAAAGCTGAGTTATGGAAGTGAAAGAAACCAAAGGAACCCTCAGAATCAGGAGACACGTTTACATGGGCAGTTTCAAGTCAGAACAGAAGAAGTTAGGATAGAATTAGGGATGAAGGAAAAGGCAAGAGAATGAGAGGAAAGGGAAAATGAGAAAGCATTTCAGAGGGAGAGCAAGAACAAAGACAGGAGAGAGAAAAGGAGTGAGAAAGGGAATTGAAGAAACAAAAGTTCAACTTTAAAAGGGATTGAGCAGAAAGACAGGAAAGAGGAATGGCAAAACAAAAGGAAAAAAGAACAAAAAGAAAGGAAACACTGGCTTAAAATGCTGGAACTAAAACAACAGGTTGTCCTTCTCCTGAGGGGAAATGTTAATTGGAAGATCCTGACTCTAACCCAAGACCCAATGGGGAACTATTTAAATTTGTACAAACATTCCCAAAGTTTGAGCAAAGTGATGTAGAGACATTTTCATTTCTTTTGAAAAAATGGTGAAGTAGATAGGGTGACGAAAAGAAAACTGGACATTGCTTAAGCAAAGCAGATTGACTGTCAGAGCTCATGAAGTTTATACCTTGCTTTCTGAAGAGGCTTTGACAGATTGAAGTTACACAAAAGGCTACTCTTGCTACTTTTGAGTTGGTCTCTGAAGCTCACAGGCAGAAATTTCAGAATCACTGGAAACAGCCTGGGCAGATGGATTTAGAATTGAGAGGCTAAAGCAAACTAACTTTGATTATTGTATAAGGGCACTAAGGTAGGGACCAGGTATGAGCCCTTAGGGAAATAATTCTGGAAGAATTTAAAATTCACTCCCTCCATTAGTAAGAACTCATGTAGAAAACCAAAGGGTTTCATCAGCTTGACAGGCAGCTAAGATGGACAAACCAAAGTAGAACGTACAGGGTAAATGGTAGGACTCTGAAGAGTGCAGTTGAACAGAGGGATCTGGGAATACAGGTACAGAATTCCCTAAAAGTGACGTCACAGGTGGATAGGGTCGTAAAGAGTGCCTTTGGTACATTGGCCTTTATAAATTGGAGTATCGAGTATAAAAGTTGGAGTGTTATAGTAAGGTTATATAAGGCATTGGTGAGGCCGAATTTGGAGTATTGTGTACAGTTTTGGTCACCTAGTTACAGGAAGGATGTAAATAAGATTGAAAGAGTGCAGAGAAGGTTCACAAGGATGTTGCCGGGACTTGAGAAGCTGAGTTACAGAGAGAGATTGAATAGGTTGGGACTTTATTCCCTGGAGCGTAGAAGATTGAGGGGAGATTTGATAGAGGTGTATAAGATTTTGATGGGTATAGATAGAGTGAATGCAAGCAGGCTTTTTCCGCTGAGGCTAGGGGAGAAAAAAACCAGAGGGCATGGGTTAAGGGTGAAAGGAGAAAAGTTTAAAGGGAATATTAGGGGGGGCTTCTTCACGCAGAGAGTGGTGGGAGTGTGGAATGAGCTGCCAGATAAAGTGGTAAATGCGGGGTCACTTTTAACATTTAAGAAAAACTTGGACGGGTTCATGGAGGAGAGGGGTGTGGTCCAAGTGCAGGTCAGTGGGACTAGGCATAAAATGGTTCGGCACAGACAAGAAGGGCCAAAAGGCCTGTTTCTGAGCTGTAATTTTCTATGGTTCTATGGTTCTATGGCTGATGAATATGAGATTGTCCACAAGCCCCAACCTTTCTTCCGTCATCTCCACAAACCTGAGAACTATAGAAGGTGGGAGAGTGACAGAAAGGCAAGTAGGCAGGAATGAGAAGGGAAAACTGAGAATGTATCTTCTCAGATGAGAAAGGAAAGTTCTGAGAGCGGGAGTGATGTCCAAAGAGCTAAGTATCCCCATTACCACAATGTAGGGATACAATCTTGGAATTGCTGGAAATTATGGGGTAAATCCATGGGACACATTAGGGTACACAAAACTGATACTGAGAAAGGGACTACAGACTAAGCTGTAGCACTGACTACAGCTGTACCAACACTATTGCGATTGCAGGGGAGGTGAACAAGATACCTGAAAGCTCCAGGAAATTCTTGTCAAAAGGAAAAGTAACTCCTTATCCTTCAAATGAAGCAAGTCAATCTAGAGTTATAGTTAGGGATACGGGGGCAACGCAACTCTTTTACTGGGGACAAGCTTGACTTTCCCCCAGTGAGTTCACCAATTGTCAAGGTTTTAGTGAATGGTATTGGTGGGAAGTTTATACCCGTATCTTTGCATCGGGTGTACCTGGAATATGACTGGAATGATAACAGTGGGAGTTGTTTGTAGTTTTCCTGTAGACAGAGTTGATTTATTCCTCGGAAATGATCTGACTGGAGTGCAAGTAGTTACAGAAATACCAAGTGAAGTCAAGGAGACAGAGCAGTTGCAGGAAAAGGTTCCAGGAATTTGTCCTTGTGTAGTGAACCAAGCAAAAACTAAACAAGTTCCATCATTAGAGTTAAATGTGGCACTACAAACAGATATTTGGCTCTCTGAAACTTTCTTTGGGGATTTGGATGATCCAAAGGAAACATTCCGATGGAGGCTCAGCAAACCAATCCAGAATTAAGTCAAGAGGCACAATCAACTCAAAGCAAAGCTGCAGTAGAAGGAGTTCAGGAACGCTATGATGTTAAAAATGAGATTCTGTTGAGGATGTGGAGACCTCCTCACAGACCTTTATTTTTAATTGATTTGATTTATTATTGTCACATGTATTAACATACAGTGAAAAGTATTGTTTCTTGTGCACTATACAGACAAAGCATACCGTTCATAGAGAAGGAAAGGAGAGAGTGCAGATGTAGCATTACAGTCATAGCTAGAGTATAGAGAAAGATTAACTTAATGCAAGGTAGATCCTTTCAAAAGTCTGATGGCAGCAGGGAAGAAGCTGTTCTTGAGTCGGTTGTTACGTGTCCTCCGACTTTTGTATCCTTTTCCCGATGGAAGAAGGTGGAAGAGAATATGTCTGGGGTGCGTGGAGACCTGTGGATGAAGAGAGGATGATGGTTCATCAGGTATTGGTACATCCAAATATAGTCAGGAACTATTCAGGATAGCTGGTGAAATCTCTGTGGCAGGACATGTGGGGATCCAACAGACCCAAGTACGTATAAGTCAACATTTTTACTGGCCAGGTTTTCACAGAGATGCAGTCCAGTTCTTTAAAATGTGGCATACATGAAAGGTTGTGGGAAAACCGCAAACTGCAATCGAACTGGCACCTCAAATTCCCATGCCAGTTTTTGGAAAACCGTTTAGTAGGGTTTTGGTAGACCAAAAACAAGAATGGGGTACCAATATATGCTGACTATTTTGGATATGGCCACTCGGTTCCCAGGAGCCATTCCCTTGAGAACAATTTCTGCCAAGGTAGTGGTGGAGAAATTAACACGATGTGAATTATTGATTGAGGTCCAATTGAATTAAGGTTCCATTTTCATGTCTAACATTTTGCAGGAAGTTATGAGTACTCTGAGTACAAGAAAAGTTAAAATCCGCAGCATAGCACCCACAAATGCAAACAGCTTTAGAACGATACCATCAGACATGATTAGGGCACACTGTCAAGACTATCCCCATGATTGTGATGGGAAGTTAGAATTTCTTTTGTTTGTCATTAGGGATGCACCCAATGAATCTACTGAATTTGGTCATTTTGAGTTAGTTCATGAATGTGAGGTGAGTAGTCCTCTGAAACAAATCAAAGAGAAGTTTATGGAAGAGAGGGGCGAACATTTCATTGCAGATTACCTATCTGGGTTCAAGGAGCGGCTCGCAAGTGTCTCAGGAGTACCTTAAAGCTTCCCAAACAACTTGAAGAAATGGGCAGACCAAGACCTGATGCCAAGACCTGAACCTTTCAACCAGGGGATGATGTGTTAGTATTACTGCACAGTATTACTGCATTTACAGTGTGAACTGCTAAAAGCATGATTCAGTGGTCCATATAAAATAGTTGGAAGGATGAGTACAGTTAATTATTTGACTAATACACCAGAACGCAGGAAAAATAATCAACTATATCACACCAAGATGTTGAAGCTGTATCACCGCCCGGAAGAAGTGGGCAGCACAGTGGCACAGTGGTTAGCACTGCTGCCTCAAAGCACCAGGGACCTGAGTTCGATTCCAGCCTCGGGTGACTGTGTGGTGTTTGCACGTTCTCCCCGCGTTTGCGTTGGTTTCCTCCAGATGTTCTGGTTTCCTCCCACAGTCTGAAGATGTGCGGGTTATGTTGATTGGCCATCCTTAATTGCCCCTTAGTGTCAGGGGGATTAGCAGGGTAAATATGTGGGGTTATGGGGATAGGATCTGGGTGGGATTGTTGTCGGTACAGGCTCGATGGGCTGAATGGCTTCCTTCTGCACTATGATTCTATGATTCTGAGAAGATGAGCAAGATCTGGTATATGAGGTAGCAATGAGAGTGGAGGATGAAAGAGATAGTGAGGATGAGACAGGAGAAAGCCTAGATAATTCTCAAATTGAACATCCTACTATCTGGTTAGCTAACATTGAACTATTCGGTAAATTGGACACCATGCTTCCATATTTAGATGCAGAACAAGAAGAAGATATAACAAAGCTTTGCACAACATTCAAAGGAGCTTGTAATGACAAATCAGGATGTGCAACCTAAGCAATACATGATGTGATGCAGGAGAACTCTCTCTTGTAAGACAGCATTCATACATTTGTGTACAGAGAAACAGGCTCAGCTGAAAGCAGAGATCCAATACACATTAGAAAATCACCTTATTGAATCCAGCCAAAGCAGTTGGGGTTCATCAGTCATGTTAGTGCCTAATCCAGATGGTCCAACCAGATTCTGTATAGACTATCGAAAGGTCACTGCAGTGACAAAAGCAGATTCCAACCCACTTCCTCGCTTGGGAGACGGTGTTGACAAGAGTTGGCAAGGCCATGTTTCTTACCAAAATAGATTTGTTAAAATGATCTTGGCAGGTTCCGTTAACACCCAGATCTAAAGAAATATTAACCGTTGTCATACCTGATGGTCTTTTCCAATGACGAATGATGCCATTCGAGCTAAAACTCACCTCAGCGACTTTTCAGAGACTAATGTACCAAGTGATAGCCAGTAATAGCCAGTGTTCCTAACCGTGTGGTTTATCTTGATGATGTTTTGGTACAGAGTGGCACTGGGAAAGACCACTTGAAACAATTAGAAGCTCTGTTTAGGAAACTGCAGTCAGCTGATATGGTAATAAACCTTGCTAAATGTGACTTTGTGAAAATGCAGGTAACATATCAAGGGCACATGGTAGTGCCAGGACAAGTGCTGCCAAGAAAAGTATAGTAAGAAGTCTCACAACACCAGATTAAAGTCCAACAGATTTATTTGGAATCACGAGCTTTCGGAGCGCTGCTCCTTCATCACCTATGCCCACCCCATTCCAACGCTGTAATCTCCACATCAAGAAAAGTATAGGTTTTGGTGGAGTTCACCGCCCCTAAAACTAAGTAAGAGATCATGATGCAAAATGCTATGGTTTGTTTACAAAGGGGTCACATGGTGGTTTACAGTTTTGGAAAAAAAACATGCCTGGAAAGCTGTGTTAAAAAGTTAGATTTGGTTTTGCCATGGGGGGAGATTAGAAGGAACAATTGCTTGGATAAAGAAGACCCCAGTTGCTGAAACTTCAGACCCAGTCCCAAAACAGAGAGTGAATGGAAGTTGCTCTGAAATTACTCGACTTTCTGAAATCGACTGACCGCAAGTGTTCCTCGAGGTTCACTGAAAAGTAGTGCAAGAGTCATCGATTGTTTGCCTGATCAGTGCTGAGAAACCAACTGTACAACCTGGACACCATTTCAAAGACTCCACCATCTATCCTTTTCCCTTGAACACTGACTTCTAACCTTTTGGCAGAATTGTACTATGCTACTTTGTTGTGTGTGTGTGCGTGTGTGTGTGTTAGAGTATTTAGAAAGCAATGATCACATTTCATACTGCAGGTTGATAATCTTGCCTTCCTACTTAATATGTTTGGTTTTATTATCAACTAATAATTGTGTTGTTTATTGAAAAAACCTGGGGACTGAGCAGTCATTCTGAGATTAATGGGTAAAGCACATATTTGACTGTATAGCTAGCTGTGGAAACCATTTTAATATAGGTTGTGACCCGTGGAGTAACGGGATCAGAGATAGAAGGTGAGATGTTCAGCTCCTGCTCGCCGCAGGAACTGTAACGGCGGGACAGAAAATTCGGCAGACCATTTAAAGGTCCGTTGACCCCAGGCAAGAATTTCTGGTCATGGGGTGCGTGTGGTTGGAAAATCCTGCCCAGAGAGTGCAGTCCTCTCATCTCGGTTGGGCCTATACACATGGGAGTTTAGAAGAATGAGAGGTGTTCTTATTGAAACATATAAAATTCTGATGAAGCTTGATGGAATGTTTCCTCATTTGAGGGAATCCGGAACTAGGGGGCACAGTTTAAAAATAATGTGTCTCCTATTTCAGATGGAGGTGAGGAATTTCTTCTGAGATGATTGTTATTGTTTGGAAATCTCTTCCCCAGTGAGTAGTGGGGGTTGGATAGTTGAATATATTCAAGGCTGAGTTAGATAGATTTTAGGTTATGGGAGAAGGCAGTAAAGTGGAATTAAGGCCACAGTCTAATCAGCCATGATCTTACTGGCTGGTAGGGAGCAGCCCTCAGGGGCTGAATAGCCTAGTCCTGCTCCTGCTTTCTATGTTTTTACCTCACTGACCTATATTGGCTCTTGGCCAAGCAACACCTTGATTTTAAAATTCTGGACTTATCATTGAGTTCAGTAACTTCAGAGCATGAACTCTCCCCTCCACCTTCACCCCATTTCCATTTATGTTATTTCATTTCATTTTGTCTCATTTTTAAAAAATCTCACTTTCCATCTTTTTTCCCCACCACGGTGTCCCATCTCCCCACCCCACTAGGGCCATCAGTTCCATGTCTCAGGTTGTCCATACCTTTGACCATAACCTAGTTACACATGCTAATCTCTTCATGGCCGCTATCAGCACTTTTCTTCGCCATGAACACCACCATTCATATTCCCTTTGTCTTTTTGTTGATGCCATCTCTGCCAATTTCACCACCCCCCCCCCCCCGCGCCCCCCCCACACACTAACAGTGTAAATATCATCCTATGTTCTATTGTCTTCTGCTCTGACAAAGGGTCATCCAGACTCGAAACATTAGCTCTATTCTCTCTCCACAGATGCTGAGATTTTCCAGCATTTTCTGTTTATGTTTCAGATTCCAGCATCCGCAGTAATTTGCTTTTATTGTGTTAAATATATGTATCAATATAAGTTGTTGTTATAACTATAATCTTTTACTCCCAAATAACATGTTAAATAGCAATAATGATCTTGTTTTTAAAAGTATTTTCTTGCATACATTGAGGTGTTATCTACATTGTAACAGAAAAGAGCTAGAAAGGACAATTCCATTCTTGCCTGTGTGGAAGTTCAGTTCTGCTTTGAGCTAGTATTTATAGTCGCATTTTCCTGCTTTCTTCTGATACCCTTTTATCTATACTTGCATTTAGTGCATTTTTCCAGTTCTAAAACCATACTTCAAATTATCACAGCTTTGAGCCATGCATTTTATGGTAGCACTTAACTTTAAAAAAAGATTTAAATCCTCTCCAAACATATAAATAAATGCAATGTCTATCATGGGCCTTGCTATAGTGCCCTTCTCTGTCACCCAATCAATCACCTTTTACTGAACAATTTTGAAAAACGTGACAACCTCCCCATCATGCAGCTACTCCTTACAGGCCAGTTTCTAATTTCTATATCGTCTACCTTAAAAAATAATTGCAAACCTATAGTTGGCTTCAGTTTCTTAAGATGGCCCTGTCTGACTGCTTGGAAACCCTCTATACCTGCAGTGGCTCTGGTGTCCCTAAAGTGGCTGTGCTCAGCATTAACTTGCACTATACCTAGTTGACCCAGTATCTAGCATCCAGTTACCTTCTGTGGTTTTGGTTGCAAAACAGCTAGTCTTGTGACAAATATTTGGCCTAATTTAAACTGCTTTCTCTCCTTTTTATTTCCTGCTGTTCTCTCATTCACTTACGTTTGCTTGCTTTCTCATTTTTTAAGCTTATCGTCTTGTTAGTTTTCAGAGATTTATATTTGAATTGGTAAACATTAGAAATAGGGCATACTTTTAAGTGGGTTTAATTTTAAGAAGGGTAAAATCTATAGTTAGACTCATGCTGGATAAAAGTCTTTGCATGTGTGGTGGTTAGTTTCAATTCCAATTGTGTTTCTATTGTGTTTAGAGAGGATTACGATGTGAAGAGTAAATAGAAGTCACAGTGGTTGCTCAGCAACTAGGGGACATTTAGGATAGAAAGGTTTTTAAGTTTAAGTTTTTAGCTGAATTTGTTTGCGGTTGGAGACAGAACACTGGGGAGTGAACATCTCTCAACTCTGCCAGAAGAAAGACTGGACAGGACAAGAAAGCTACAAAGAGGCAAGCTTCCCAAAGAACTAGATACAGTCTAGATAACCAGGGAATTGAGACATAAAGTATGTCTGAAGAAGACTTAAATTAAGATAAGAGAGACCAAGGGAATTCAAGGGGAAAGGTAAACAAAATTTTCTGAGTTAAATGGACAATTGCAGTAACCAGATTTAAAGTGGGAACGCAGATTTCAGAGGTAAATCAAATGTTTGATGTTGTCTTAATAAAGTCTGGAATCAATAGTTAAAGCAATTGTGAACAGTGTGTACAACAGTCAAGGCAAAGAAATCCTATAGGGGCAGTGGTAAAACATGGATACTGGATTTACTTTTGAAAGTGGAGTAGAAGCTTTGTTTAAAACAGTATTTGAAAAACCTGGACTGGAGTTTTGAATGCAGACGGAATGAATGCAGATGGAAAGCATTATTGTGAAAGAAGATTCTAAAGCATATATTTTTGGGAGTGGAGTTTGAAAACTCTCATGTGACAGTCACCTAGGAGAATTCTGAAGCAGAATCCACAGAAATTCACTTGAGGTTCAGAATGGAGCGTGTATTTGATCACAGCCATTTTGTATGTTTAAAGGGACATTGTGTAACTGAGACCGTCGTAGCTTAAGATATATTCTGTAATCCATGTTAACCTTAAAATCTGTATGTATTTGTAAGATAAGGGGGAGTGAAGGAGTATTGTATCATAATCCAACCTTTTCATGTTTAATAAATGTTTATTTTCTCGTTGTTATAATTGTAAAAAGTGGTCCTGTGAGTCTGTTACTCCACGTTTTATAAAATAAAGTACAAGTTATGGTCTTTTGAGCCAGGGTTCCATTCTGGAGTCTTCCTGTCCAGTGATAACATCAATTGGGATTGTAACACTCTCTCACCACCTACCTCTCTCTTCCCTTTCCTTGTCTGCCTGACATGTGTTCTATTGAAGTCTGAAATAAGAAAATAATATGCTGAATATTCAAGAAGGAATGTCCATTCACAGAATTGATTATTTTTAAAGTGAAATTATCTAAATATTTGTTTGAGTTTGGAGGACTTGACCTGTAGTTACTTTATTCACTTCATTATTTTTCTCCTTACAATTCTAATAGTCTAAAGAGGTTGCTGAAATATAGCTTTAGGTGTCGCTCAGGACAATTTGTAAATACAGTGGTTGCATTGGTATTTAAATGACCTGGATGGAGCCCAAAATTCACGAACAGACCTGTGCATTCACAAATGTGTATTTTCCTTTTAGTAGGGCCACCCTTGCAATCGATAGAATTGAAAGTAAAGCGGGTTGAAATACGTGTGGCTGTGTGAGTGTAATAATGCTCCATTACACCCTTGGGCATTGTTCATGATCAATGGCTACCAATTTTTAAACTGGTACTTTGTACGACTTTCAGTATTGGTGATCTCATGATTGTGCCCAAAGAAGCGTAAACTAAGGTGAATTTGAGTTCTTATTTTATTGAAGCAGACTCAAGGTACTGAACTGCATTTCAGATCTGTTGTGAAAGTGATTATATCGCATGACCCTGGCGTTGATGCATTTTCCCATCCGAATGCCATGTCCTGCACACAAACCACACTGTCTTCCCAAACCATTGCCCACATGAAAGAAACAACAGAAAGGGCATTTTAATTGAGCAGGAAGCAGACTTTTACGTCCGGGTATTTAATTTGTTTACTCTACATGTTAAATTATATGGAATGAAGTTTTATATGTTGGAATAGTCAAAAATGTACATATTCATCAAGAATTTTGCAATAAAACACTTATAGAACTATAAAAGCAATTTTAACACTTGATTGTCTTCAAGAACGGTAAACTTGCATATAAAGAAATAATGGAACTCCACCCCTTCAAATTTCCTCCAAATCATATACTATCCTGACTTTGAAATGTAGAATTGTTCCTTCATTGTCACTAGGTTAAAATCATGAGACCTCTACCTGACAGTACTGTGGGCATATTTTTAGCACAATGACTTTAGCTGTTCAAAAAGGTGGCTTATTACTGTCATCATAAGGGCATTTAGGAATTGACATTAAATGCTGGATTTACCTGGATCGCTCACATCTCTTGACTGAAATAAATAAAATGTGATTAAATCTTGCACAAAAATATCTTATGTCCTTATAACACTAAATATCTGTACTGATCAACCTCATGACAGTTTGTCACCTAGGAAGTTAATAAAAGTTCTCAAATTAATCAGATTATGCAAAATGTTTATATTGGTATTTTATATTAACATTTCTTGATGGACTGTTCCCCAGGTTAACTTGGAATACATGTCCCAGCTAACATGTAGCTGAAGCTGCTATTTAGAAAGAATGCATACAGTTGTAAATTTGCTGCTTACCTCCCTGTCAAGACAATACTTATCTCCAGAGCTGGCTCAGCATGACTTGCTAATGTTAAAGTTTCTCAGCAGGAAATTGCAAGGGACTGCCAGTTTACAAAGGAGCAGTTATTATTCCAGTTCGGTATGGATCTGCCTTAATTTGTGCTCTTGCAGGAGATTGGATTTCATTAATAATTATATTATTACTTAAAAAGCACCCAAATAAATAATATATCAAGGTTCAACAGCTTTCAAGCTGTCTAAAGGTCACTGTTAAACAATAGCATAATGTTCACCCAATTCTTTGCAACGTTTGAAATGATAGGTGAGGATTTCTTTAATTAGTACGAGAAGTGGCTGTCTTCCAAACTGAACTGCAGCACCTATGGTTTGTAGGCAGGTTGAGGAAGTAGTGGTACCAATTCTAATTGACATTGGAGTCTTCATTTAATAATGATACAGCAGAGAAGGAGGCCATTTGGTCCAAAGTGACCCGTGCTAGCTCTTTGAAAGAGCTACTTAATTAGTCCCATTCCCCTGTTCTTTCCCCATAGCCCCGTACGTTTTTCCACTTTGAGTATTTATCCAATTCTCCTTTGAACTTTTTTTTTACTGAATGTGCTTCCATCATCTTTCACACAGTACAGTTCAGATCATATCTTGTTGCAAAAAAAATTATTTCCCTTTGGGATTTTGCCAACTATTTAAATCGGTGTTCACTGTTTACGTATCATTAGACTTTCTCATTAGTAGAAACAGTTTCCCCCTTTGTATACTAAAAAGTCCCTCAAAATATTCAACAACCCTATTGGATTTCCTCCTAATCTGCTAAGAACAAGCCCTGAATCTCCAGTTTCTCCATATATCACTGGTACCATTCTAATAAATTGTCTTAAAACCTTGACATTCTCCCTCAAGTCTATTGCTCAAAACTGGACAAATAATTCCTGCTGGGACTAACCAATGATTTATAAAGATGTACCATAATATTGTTGAAGTGGAAATGAACATTGCTAGGATGGAGTGCCGAGGGAGCATGAATAGGCATTTACATTAGGCAGATAAGGAAAGTGATTTAAAGTTAACTATTCTATTTCAAAAGGAGCATATATAATTCAGAGATTGTAAATGGGTGAGGCAAAGTAGTAAGTTTACTTTTATTTAAAAAAGGTTTAAAAAAGTTTAAGGGAGATGTGCGGGGGAAGTTTTTCACACAGAGAGTGGTGAGTGCCTGGAACGCGCTGCCAGAGGAGATGGTGGAAGCAGGCACATTAGCAACATTTAAGTGGCATCTGGATGGGTACGTGAATAGGGAAGAATTGGAGGAGAGCGGAGTTTAGTAAAATAAGACAGGATCTGGCCAAGGTAGACTGGGAAAAGCTACTAATGGGAAAATCTACAGAAGAGCAGTTGGGGGCATTCAAAAAGGAAATAGGGAGGGTGCAAGCCCAACATGTTCCCTCTCGGGTGATGGGTAAGAATAACAAGCCCAGAGAACCATGGATGATCAGAGATATTCTGGATACAATGAAAAGGAAATAAAAGGCTTTTAAAAAGTACAAGGGGAGTAAGTCAGTGGAGGCATTAGTGAGGTATAGGAAGTGCAGGGTGGAGCTTAAGAAAGCAATTAGGCATGCAAAGAGGGGATATGCAAAAGCTCTGGCTGGTAAAAGTGGAGAAAATGTCAAGATATTCTATAAGTATATCAATGGGAAGAGGGTAACCAGGGAAAGAGTAGGGCCCATTAGGGACCAAGGGGGCAATCTGTGGGTGGAACTAGAGGACATTGGTAGAGTGTTGAATGAATACTTCACATCCATCTTCACTCAAGAGAATGAGGACAGTTGTATGGAATTCAGAAAGAGAGGTTGTGAAGTGCTTGAGCAAATTGACATAGGGAAGGACAAGATATTGGAGGCGTTGGCAGCCTTAAACGAGGATAAATCTCCACGTCCAGATGAATTGTGCCCTAGACTGCTGTGAGAGGCAAGGGAGGAGATAGCAGAGGCTCTGGCCCAAATTTTCAATTCCATTCTGGCTACGGGGAAGGTGCCAGATGACTGGAGAACAACTAATGTGGTTCCGCTATTTAAGAGGGTTGTAGAGATAAACCAGGGAACTACAGACCAGTGAGTCTCACGTCAGTGATAGTGAAACTATAAGAGAAACATTTGAAGGAGAGCATCTATCTCCACTTGGAGAGGCAAAGCTTGATCAGGGATAGTCAGCATGGCTTCGTCAGAGGGTGGTCATGCCTAACAAATTTGATTGAATTTTTTGAGAAGGTGAGGAGGTGTGTAGATGAGGATAGTGCAGTCAACGTAGTTTATATGGATTTCGGCAAAGCTTTGACAAGGTCCCACATGGGAGACTTGTAAAGAAGATAAATTCACATGGGATACAAGGTAATTTGATAAAGTGGATTCAAAATTGGCGCAGTTGGAGGAGACAGAGGGTGATGACAGAAGGCTGCTTTGACTGGAAGCCAGTGTCTAGTGGCGTACCACAGGGATTTGTGTTGGGCCCCCTATTTATATAAATGACATTGAAGACTATGTGGGAGGGTAGGATTAGCAAGTTTGCGGATGGCACAAAGATTGTCCAGCTGGTTAACAGTGAGGCAGAATGTCTTGGGCTACAAGAAGATATAGATAGAATGGTCAAATGGGCAGATAAGTGACAGATGGAATTTAACCCTGAAAAGTGTGAAGTGATACACCATGGAAGGACTATTTTGACAAGAAAGTACTCAATGAATGGTAGGACACTAGGAGGTTCTGTGGAACAAAGGGACCTTGGCGCATTTGTCCACAGATCTCTGAAAGCGGAAGGGCATGTTAGTAGGGTGGTGAAAAAGGCATATGGGACACTTGCCTTTATCAATCAAGACATAGATTACAAAAGCAGGGAAGTCATGTTGGAGTTGGATAGAACTTTGGTGAGGCCACAGCTAGAGTATTGTGTGCAGTTCTGGTCGCCACATTATCAGAAGGATGTGATTGCACTGGAGGGGGTGCAGCGGAGATTCACTAGGTTGCTGCCTGGGATGGAACATTTAAGTTATGAAGAGAGGTTGCGTAGGCTTGGGTTGTTTTCGTTGAAGTAGAGAAGACTGAGGGGTGACTTGATCGGGGTTCTTATGAGAGACATGGACAATATGGATAAAGAGCAGCTGTGCCCCTTAGTTGAAGGGTCAGTCACGAGGGGTCATAGGTTCAAGGTGAGGGGCAGGAGTTTTGTGGGGAGATGTGAGGAAAAACTTTTTTACCCAGAGGGTGGTGACGGTCTGGAATGCGCTGCCTGGGAGGGTGGTAGGAGCAGGTTGCCTCACATCTTTTAAAAAGTATCTGGATGAGCACTTAGAACATATAGAACATAGAACATTACAGCGCAGAACAGGCCCTTCGGCCCACGATGTTGCACCGACCAGTTAAAAAAAAACAAAAAAAACTGTGACCCTCCAACCTAAACCAATTTCTTTTCGTCCATGAACCTATCTACGGATCTCTTAAACGCCCCCAAACTAGGCACATTTACTACTGATGCTGGCAGGGCATTCCAATCCCTCACCACCCTCTGGGTAAAGAACCTACCCCTGACATCGGTTCTATAACTACCCCCCCTCAATTTAAAGCCATGCCCCCTCGTGCTGGATTTCTCCATCAGAGGAAAAAGGCTATCACTATCCACCCTATCTAAACCTCTAATCATCTTATATGTTTCAATAAGATCCCCCACATTGTAACATTCAGGGCTCTGGGCCAAGTGCTGGCAGAGGTGATTAGGTGGGAATTCAGATGTTTCTAATGTGTCGGTGTAGACTCGATGGGCTAGAGGGTCTCTTCTGCACTGTATGATTCTATGATTCTATAAATAGAGGGATAAGGGTGGCACAGTGATTAACACTGCTGCCTTACAGCTCCAGGGACCTGGGTTCAATTCCCGGTTGGGTCACTGCCTGTGCGGAGTCTGCGCATTCTCCCCATGTCTGCGTGGGTTTCCTCCGGGTGCTCCAGTTTCTCCCACTGTCTGAAAGATGTGCTGGTTAGGTGCATTGGCCATGCTAAATTCAGTACCCGAACAGGCGCCAGAGTGTGGCAACTAGGGGATTTTCACAGTAACTTTATTGCGGTGTTAATGTAAACCTACTTGTGACTAATAGATAAACAAATGGACCGAGTAAGGGCAGAAGATTTTTTTTTAGCTTAGTTAGGGCCGAAGGACCTGTTCCTGCGCTGTACTTTTTTTTGCTCTTTGTAACTATGAAATAACAATAACGATTGGTAAATTCTGAGAAAATGAAGTTCTAAAGGATTTCAGAAACAATAGAATTAAAGATCAAAGAGAAAAATACATACTTAAGGAGAGAGTGAAGACTGTTAGTATGTGGCTGAGATCTTGACAATGCACTTGAGACAGACCTGTGGAAATTAGCTGCTGCCACCCTCAGAGAATTGTGTTTTTGTCTACAAGGCTTTTGAGACAGGTTCTGGCTTCTCCATGTCGAAAGAGAGGAGGAAAGTCTGTGTAAGATTTCCCCTAAAGTAGCAGTGCATTTTGTGGTAATGTTACTGAATTTTTTTATAGATTAAAAATCTATGAGGACTGTTGTCATTAAAAGGGATTTAGCTCTGAGTTTGCTTTAGGCAAGATCTTTTAGGAAATATTTGTACCTAAACTGTTAACTATGTAATGATGTTCTTGTATCTTTAAGTGTTATTTTCTTTTTTTCTTTATTTTAATAAATTTGAAATTGAAGATTTAAAATCTTTACAAATGGTCTAAAATGAACGTCTCCTGACTTCAGATACCTCCTCATGATATGCAATTTGCAAAGTGGTAGCTTGTTGAAGTTTCCCTTTGGGATTTGGGCAGCCAGGCACTTACACCTGCCGTGCCATAACATTATAGATATTAACAATCTCCCAGTGAGAGAACAGAGAACATCTGCAGCCTGAACAATCAATAGGTTTTATGATTTATGTAACTGGAAATTGTAACTAAAAGCTATAAATATGGGCCCGATTTTACCAAAGATTTGCGCCGTTTTCGGGCGCGAAATCGCAGTAAATTCGGGCGTCGGGCCTTTAACGCGATCTGCACCCGAATCCGGGCAGATCGCGGCTTTACCAACACCCGATTTGGGCGCAGATTTAAATCGATTTAATGAACTGCCCGCTCACAATACTAGGGACCTGGGTTCAATTCCGGCCTCGGGTCACTGTCTGTGTGGAGCTTGCACGTTCTCCCCGTGTTTGTGTGGGTTTTCTCCCTGTGCTCTGGTTTCCTCCCTCAGTCCAAAGATGTGCGGGTTAGGTTGATTGGCCATGCTAAATTGACCCTAGTGTCAGGGGGATTAGCAAGATAAATGTGTGGGGGTTACAGGAATAGGGCCTGGGTGGGATTGTGGTCAGTACAGACTCGATGGGCCGAATGATATCCTTCTGTATAGCAGGGATTCTATGATTCTGTTTACTTTAACAGCCTTCTCAACTTAGGCTGCCATCTTCAAGGACTTTTGTATTTGTACCTCCCAATCTCTCTATACCTGGATCCCCTTTACAAATGTACTATTTAGTTAATATTGACTCATCTCATTATTGCAACCATGGGTGGGATTCTCCGGCTATTCATGCCAATGTGATTTTCCTGTCCTGCTGCAGTGAACCGAGAGTTGGCTGAGTGTCAAATTCTCTGGTGGTGGCGAGGCGTGAACGGCTGACCCACAATGCATCTCTTCACACTTATCTGCATTAGGTTTTATCTGTCACGTCAGCCTAATTCACCCAATCCATGTGCTATTACTTTACATTCTTTTTATCCAAGAAATTCAGTATATAACAGGATAAAAAGAATACTGGTGATGAGGATGGGATAAAATTATTTTAGAGTAAAAGAAGGAAAAGAAAATTGGTAAATCAGTACAGCACTAGATATTGTCCAGGTCTTGCTGCATGCAGACACTGAAGCATAGAAAGATTTACAGTACAGGAGGAGAACTATCCAGCTCCTCAACCATATCCCTATAGTTTACAGCACTTCAAGTATATATCCAAGTATTCTTTTAAATACAATGAAAGTTTCTGTATGTAGCACCCTTTCAGGCAGTTACTTCCAGATATCCATGGCAAAATCGATGAAAAGAACTCTTTCCAACTCTCTTCTGATCAGTTGTATGGTAGTAGAGGATGTAAATATTGCTGAAACATGTTGCTGAAGCTTTTTGTCTTGCACTCATCAGGACAAACACAGGAGTGTCAAACTATGAACGATCACAACAATTTATACCAGGGGGAAAAGGGGCCTGACCAGTTGGCAAGTCGACTCTGATTACCAGCACAAAAAAGTAATGAGGAACTATGGGTTCTCCAAGCACTCAGGGGCAATACAAACAAGTACAAGGCATGAACATATTCCTTTAGTTCGCAGCGAATGAATCCCTGTGTCAGAATGGATGTTGCTTTTTGCAAGTGTAAATGGGCCATGTAAAGAGCTTAACTGAATAACTTACATTGTCTGTTAGTGAGGCTATTAACACAGTCAAGATTGTTCAGCAAGTGCTGCCCATTCACAGAATCACATCTAACAGTAAACACTTTGCCAACAGATGCCCTTTGATATTGCTACAATGCAGTGGCTGCATGAGTTGTATTTTCCACTAACAGGACTGCCATCAATCCAAAAAGACATTCTGTCTGCCGTGGAATTGAACAATGTTGTGCATGAATTTCATTTCTGGCATGATGTCAACATAGTAAGACCATAAGACCATAAGACATAGGAGCGGAAGTAAGGCCATTCGGCCCATCGAGTCCACTCCACCATTCAATCATGGTTGATTTCAACTCCATTTACCCGCTCTCTCCCCATAGCCCTTAATTCCTCGAGAAATCAAGAATTTATCAATTTCTGTCTTGAAGACGCTCAACGTCTCGGCCTCCACAGCCCTCTGTGGCAATGAATTCCACAGACCCACCACTCTCTGGCTGAAGAAATTTCTCCTCATCTCTGTTCTAAAGTGACTCCCTTTTATTCTAAGGCTGTGCCCCCGCGTCCTAGTCTCCCCTGTTAATGGAAACAACTTCCCTACGTCCATCCTATCTAAGCCGTTCATTATCTTGTAAGTTTCTATCAGATCTCCCCTCAACCTCCTAAACTCCAATGAATATAATCCCACGATCCTCAGACGTTCATCGTATGTCGGCTGATCAAACGCCCCTCATTTGATTGTAAGACACAGAGTACAGACTGTACTCAAACAGCTTGCACCAGAAAAGCCCAAAACAAAACTTGTAGTCACTGCACCTTCAGAAGAGTTCATGTAGCCATGGCCAGAGACAGGGATCAGCCTGGGACTGAGCATGAACACAGCTTTTCTCAATCTGAGTCTTCCTTCTTTTTCTGTGCTTGCTGTCCTCTATGGTATTTCAATCCTGCGCCTTGTCTGTGGTTGCCTAGCTCTTTTGACAACACACATTTATCAATTTCTTTAGCATCAGTTTCTCATCTTCAACAGTCTTTCCATCACCAAGGGGCCTCTAAATGCCTAAGACCAATCTATTTTTCATCAAATCATCTTTTAGCTGTCCAAATTCATATGATTCTGGTAGCTGCATTACTGCCATGATGTACTGTTTACTGGTCTAATTTTTATTCTGAAATCTAGTGTTGAATACATATCATTCATATGTAACATTCATTAGGTGTTCAAAATGTGCATTCAAGACTTTCAAAAGCTCTGTTGTTCTTCTTTACTTGTCTGTTAGATTTAGGGTGATGTATACTTTGTAGTAGTGCATTCCCAGCAGTCACTCTTCTCATTTCTGACTTCTTAATTAAGTCAGTTGCAATCTCATGGTTTTACCATTGTAATGGGAAAAACTACTAATTATGCCATGCAAGTGGACTAGAGATGGGATTGGAAAATTTATTGCAGCCATTTTTATTCACTCAGAATTTACTTGCAGCTTTTATCTGTGTTTCCTCTTTCTCTGTAGCCAGTAATTTCACTTGCAGCCTGTGCGTGCTTTTCTTTTGCCTTTTTTCTGCAGCCAGTAATTTCATAACAACCTATGTGTGCTTTTATTTTGTCCCTGGCAGCCGTTCTACAGATTTTGACCTTTTATGTGTTCCTAGTTTCACAGGGGGTGATCTTACCAAAAGAATTCTAAGTCCAGGATGGGCGTAAAAATGGGAGAGTTTCAGATCTATTTTTTGGACGATTCAAATTTACTATCTTACGTGCTTAGAGTAAAAAAATATCCTCAGAAATTGTTTCTCACCTGTAGGGGAGGGGGCAGGGCTTACATTACCCACATACTGGCTGAGAGTAGCAGAGGGTGCAATTGTGCATATGCAGGTCTCCAGCAGCAGAGGCCTGTCACTCAGCTTCTGCTGCTCTCAGCATTGCCTTACAAAACAGAACCTCCCCCAGTTATTGCAGGAGCCCATGCCTATCCTAACCCTCCCCACTCACCTGACCCATTGACCCTGTGACCCCCTTACCCCCCTTGCTGCCCGGACCAATTCCCCTCTGCCTCCCTCCCCTGATTGCTGGCCTGACCCCCTGCAATTGCAGCCCGACCTTCCCTCATGATCGCTGGCCTGACCACCTCATGATCACTGGCCTGACACCCCCATGATCACCGTTCTGACCCAACCCCACCCATCCAAATCGCGCCCCCCCCCCCACCCCACTGATCCCTGATGCAGAGTGGCAGTAGGTCATCCCCCATCCACTGACCGGCCACCCTGCTCCCCCCCCTGCTCTGGCCCTGTCCCAGTAGGCCCGGCCCCATGGCCCCACCCCCTTGACGTTGCACCAAGGAGGTGGGGCCAGAGTGGGGCAGGGCCTACTGGAAGTGGGGCCAGACTGAAGGCGGCCGGTCAGTGGTGGAGGAGCAGATCGGTGTGGGGATGGAGGTCCCGCTGCCACTCTGCCATCTCTCCCGGCGAGGCCGCAGAGGCAAGAGAGCCCAGACAATAACGTTCCAGGCTCATTAATTCAATTCAAAAAAGCATTTAAATATAATTTAAATAAATTATTCATCCTTACACCGGAAATGGGCGTAAGGCTGATCACGCTGGATATCCGGTGCTGGTAAGATTGCGAGAGGTGAGAAATCGGGCTTGAACCTGATGCTCCGGCTCTTGTGCGATCTTACCGGCTCACCCCGCCCAGCGGCTGGTGGGGCACGATGGTAAGGCCGCCCTCTTCTCTGCTCCTTTTTCAGGTCAGAAAAATCTATTTTATTTGACCACTTTCTGAAATCTTGTTGCAACGGCAGACTTCATTCACATGATTTAGGTGAGAGGCTTTTATTGAACTGATCTCAAGATGACTGCCCCCAGAGGTAGACTCATGGCCTGGTCACCTGACTACAGAAATCTGGGGTGCCAATCAGACATCTCAAAACCCAAACAAGTTGGATTTCTATGAGCTTCTGCAACACTCAAGATGCTGCCTTGTGGTCATTGCAGATATTTATGTCCAGAGGCTGCTTAAAAAATGGCACCCGGTTCTCCAGCCCCATCAGCTGATGGTGGGTTTGGACACTTCCTTCCCAGCCTCACTACATTATTGGCTGGGCCCCTTAGCTCCTCTGCACATATTCACCTGCCAACGCAAGCCATTCCTGCTGCAAATTGAAGTGCCGTTGATTTCCAGACCTGCCACCGTGACCTGCACCGGCTCGACTGAATTCTATATATGTGTTGTTACTGGGAATAAACAGGGGTTTGACATAACTGAAAGGCTCATTGCCATGGTTCCAATTCAGACGCAGGAAGTTAAACCATTAGTGGGTTTGGACATTGTCCGGAGCCAGTTGTACATTCTGCATTAATAAGAAAATCAGGCAGGTTGTAAAACAGGGCGCCACTTCTTAAATGCACATTTTGCTCCATCACTAAAAGCCAATTTGACGGTATTTCTCTGGTGTGAATGAAATTTTCATTTTCTGTTTCTGACATTTACATTTCCCAAGGACAGAAGGGGGAGGTGGATTTCCATACAATGATCTTGACTTTTTACCCTGTGCCTGAAATTTGCTAATTTAGCACAAACCAAAACTGGCTCAGTGTCTTACCAGGTGATGCACAGATTTAACAATTAAACCACTGGGGCAACTCTCCAAATTCCTTTTTAATTTTTGGATATGGATCATCGGATTTTAAGGACTTCACTTGAAAGTTGGCAAAAATGTTAAGCTACTTATTTACATGATTCATGGCGAGAGATCATATTCAAACAAGTGCGTTAATGAACAATGAGAATTAATTCTCTGCCTCAGGAGACACAGTTATAATTTAATCTAAATCCACATATATCATCCACAATTTAACTGTCCGCTTTGGCGCAATGGTAGACTTCGCTTTGAGTCAGAAGCACATGGGTGAAAACTGCACTCTATGTTGAGAGCAGCATCTAAGCTGATACTTCTGTGCTGTGAAGAGTGCTATATTGTCCAGATAAGCTGTAATAATGGAAGTTTCCTTTCCTAGTGGAGATTATTGACACAGTAGGGTTTTTGCAACAAGTAGACAGCTGTCATGGTTACTGTACTTTTCTGCCCCTAGGCCTCAAGTCACCAGATTTATTAAATTCAGAACTCTGCACCTCCAGGTTGCTAGTTGAGTGACATAAACACTGGGCTACATACTCCACACCCCATGGAGTTTCAGCAGTGTCCATCTAATAAATGCTAAACCCAAATCCATTTGTCACCTGACTGCTAATTCCTTTCCTCTTCATGGACATCATGGTGTGAAGCCTCACAGAATGGGAGCTTAGGCAGCAGTTAAGGCTGACTCTGTGATCCGTGCTGCTATCTTGTGAGGCTGGAAATCAGAAGCGAAGACTTGCAAATGTGCCTATGCACGTAAAAGTTTGGGTTCCAGCATGAATCCCCACAGGATATCAGTTCTTACCAATTATTTTATTTATTCATATGACTATTAGTCCATTTGAGAATTTGTTTTGTTCACCAAATTCTTTACTTTCACAGACACTCCCATTTCAATCCTCCTGCAATATTTGTCTAGCTCCTGATCAGTAGTGTCAATGAGGTTCAGTTGTGAGCATTCTTGACTATAATCAGAAGTGGGATCAAGCACTTGAGTAGCTAATTCAGACTGACACAACAGTGCAGTACTGAGGGAGCTCTTTAATGGAGTCCATTTTCTTTCATTAACAGTCTGTTTGTTTACGATGGCATATCTCCATCTTATCCCATTCTGTCGATATTGTCATTCTCAGCTACTTCCACCTATGCGGTTCATTTATAATTTTTGCTTTCCTCTGTACCAGCATGGCCAATTTCTTGGACTATTTAGCCAAGGCATTTTAAAAACCACCGGTTGCATATAATTTGATAGTGTTCCCTTTGTTTGTCGTAAATTGTCCCAAACTAAACCATCTAAAGCTCTTGTTTGTTGTAGCAAGATTTCTGTGCTAATCTGATTTCATAATCTATTTATCTATAATTACTCCCAATGCACAGTAAGACAATCATGTGAACAGGGCTCAAATCGGTAATTTTCAGTTTAATTCACATTATTATATGTTAGGTTCTATTAGATGACAACTTACCATGAGCAATAACTAATCGTGCAAGAATGTGGAAAATGCTACTAGCCAATTAGATGTATATTTTTGCCAATTCTGCTGTAGATAATACTAGCTATTATTGGACAATCAATGCTAACTTAAAGTAACAGATAAATAAAATAAAATTGTGATTGAACTGTTCACAGCGACTGGGCTGGATGTGTAACTTGCCTACAAAACCAGCAATATAATAGAAAGTTCAACTAGAATCTTGAAAATGCAAGGGGCTATATTGGGGGCTTATGTACAGTTGTGTGAGTTTGTGGTCAGTTAGCCTTCCCCTTCACATATACAAAGCGAAAGGTCATGCTGGAGTACAACTTTTAGATTTAATGCCTCATTAAATGCTTTACTCATCAAAATGGAAAATGCATTGAAGACACAATCCAGTTCTGCAACTCCCAAGAATGTTAATATCCTGGCATCAATTATTAACTTGCACCAAAGTGCTTTTTTGTAACTAGACTGAACTTTGAACGTTATATACTGCTCCAACTGACTTAGCAATCTCCTTTTCTTCCATGGAACTGTCATACGGCACTGACTGAACAATGCAAATGGAGCAGCGCAGCAGCAACATGGATGATTTCCCTGTTAATGTATTTTCTGTGACTCCCTGTCAACCAAGAGCTCCTGGAGTTCAGGTGTCAGATGGTGACAAGGCTGGGGCCACCTTGCTGTTCTCTGGTGTCTTTTTGGTTCTGGTGGGCATAACTTTCACAATAATGGGCTGGATTAAATATTATGCTACTAGTTATCTAGAATGGACACAGTTATTAGGACCCATTCTACTTTCCGTGGGAGTCACTTTTGTTCTGATTGCTGTTTGTAAGTTCCGAATGTTAACTTGTAAAACTTGCAAGCAAATTAATGAGAGTACATTGGAGACCGAGCAGACTCCCTGCGGACAATCATTTGTTTTTACTGGGATTAATCAACCTATAACTTTCCATGGAGCTACTGTTGTACAGTATATTCCTCCTCCATATGCATCTCCTGCCCAGGATGGCATTGCCATGAACACGACCTGCTTGCCATCACTGAACAACTCCCAAAGCACTAATCCACCTAATGGTGCTACAGGGACAACACCATGTCCTCCCCAGTACTATAGCATCTATCCTCTGGACAGCACAGCTTTTACAGGAGATGATAATTGCCCACCTTACCAAGGACCAGAGAACGAAACAATCAGGTAGGTTCTCAATATCATTGCTTACATTCAATCTCCTAGAGAACTCTTCGAAATTTCATGAACTAACACTGAAAGTAAACCAACACGACGCACAGAGCAAAATTGTTTCAAAATTCATTTTAAACTACTGAGATTAGTAGAGCTACTTTTTCTTATAGCATGTAGTGCTTATTGCCAATAGTTTACTTGCCGTGGCTTGCATTTGAACCCAGGACTATGTTTTGAGGCTCACATACCATTAGCTTCAAACCTGATTTAGAAATGTCTCAAAAATAATTCCATTTTTGTCATGTCATCAAATAGCTTTGAAGATGTAACAGCTAATATTAAGGCACCTTACTCAACTACCATGTTGTTTTTCGACTGTGAAGGAAATATAATGGCTTTTTGTACCTTAAGCATGGCAGTGGTGTATTCATCTAATACATGCACCAATTAGTCTATAGATATTGAGCTGGACCGATAAGGAGTAAAGATAACTCTGTATTATGTGAGATTACACTGCACATATTGGTGTTCAAACCAGCAAAAATATTTTTCCTTTTTGACAATCACATTTGCAGATTTTATTTCATTAAGTGCAGAACGTATCACTTGTCTGATCTTCACCATGTCTCTGGCACTTGGGATCTATTCTTTCTTTGCTAATCATAGAATAAATTCTCTCGAGAATCTATATTAAAATTCTTGCCAAGAGCATACATTTACTCTCTATGAGCCTCACTTCTTGTGCCATATTATTGTGTCACATTTTTAGGTTAACATTGAAAAGATATACCATAAATACGATAATGGAAAAAGTTATGAAACTTTTATCATCACAAACTTTTATCTCAGCACAAGCTCTTGGCTGTTTTTTCCTGGACAAACAAAATGTTTGTTGGGGGGAGAAATCACCTGCCATTTTTACCTTGGAACAAGCTGCCGAAGACAGTAGTAGAGGCAGGTACAATTTTGTCTTTTAAAAAGCACTTAGACAGTTACATAGGTAGGATGGGTATAGAGGGATATGGGCCAAATGCGAGCAATTGGGACTAGTTTAGTGGTAAAAACTGGGCGGCATGGACAAGTTGGGCCAAAGGGCCTGAGTCCTTGCTGTAAACCTCTATGACTCTATGGTCAGAGACAATTCCAAAGTCTAAAATAAGGTCTTAAACAAAATAAAATCAAAAGCTATATATTTCACTAAAGCATGATTTAAATCTAATAATTGGTTTTAATGTGTTTTAAGTACATTTGCTAAAACTTTTACTTGTCCCTCTCAAAAGCTTTGGGTTTTAATGGAATGTGTTACCCAGAGCAGTGACTTTGTAAATGTTGGCCAGATACTACACTCTAACCAGTCTGTCAGCACAGGCAATTAGATTTTAACTGTGATTCCTAAGGTCATTTTCCAACCTGAGAATAAATTTATTATGTGATAGCTCCCAAAGCAGAACTTTTTTTAAAAGAATGAATCAGCAGCCTAAAATTAGTCTGAACAATATTGCTGATTATTCAGTGAAAAACTCATTAGGCATATTCCCAAACTGTTACTGGATTAGCAATTACAGGTCTGGACTAATAATCCAGGGAATCTAATTCAAAACCCACCATGGTATTTTGGGAATTCTGTTAAAAAGCCTGAAGGTAAATGCTGGTATCAGGGGAAAAAAAGTGTCCTTGAGGCTATGGAACTTTTATAAAGACCCAACAGGTTGTCTACTGTCCTTTATGGAAGGAAACTGCTATCCTTAGCTGGTCTAATTTAAGATGACCCCATTGCCACATTGTGCTCTTCTGATGAATCACAGTCACAGAATCCTACAGTGCAGAAAGAGGCCATTCGGCCTATTGAGTCTGCACCGACCACAGTCCCACCCAGGCCATATCCCCATAACCCTATGCATTCACCCTAGCTAGTCCCCCTGACACTAAGTGGCAATTTAGCATGGCCAATCCACCTAACCCGCACATCTTTGGAGCGTGGGAGGAAACCGGAGCACCCGGAGGAAACCCACCCAGACATGGGGAGAATGTGCAAACTCCACACAGACAGTGACCCAAGTGGGAATCGAACCCAGGTCCCTGGTGCTGTGAGGCAGCAGTGCTAACCACTGTGCCACTATGCCGCGCTGGCATGAGGCATTGAGTTGTATCGAGTCACTATAGTTCAAGGAGGCAGCAATCACCATCCTCTCAGGGCCACCAGGAATGGACAATAAATGACAGCCAGGCATCAATTCCAGTCAGGCAAATGACAGCAATACCCAGTTTCCAAGAATTAACTTTTTTAAAAATGGTATGTCCTATTGAGAAAATCACTCCTTACATTGCATTAGAAGCCAGGTGTTATTCTGTTCCATTTATCTAAAAGGAGGCTCAGCTAAGACACAAAACTAAAATACTATGGAAGCTGGAAATCGGCTGGAAATACTCATGACATTGGCATCATCTGTGGAAATAGAAAGAGTTTAACATTTCAGGTCAATAAAGTGTGGGAGTCTTCAAAGATTGGTGCTGGAATTTTCTACCCCCACCCACACCCCCCTGCCCCCTGGGGGTTTTCCCACAGCAAAGGTGGTGAGCCATTGGCCACGGGCAGGATCTTCTGGTCCTGCTGAATCAATGCCCATTGGCATGGCTAGCTGGCCTCATTGCCAGGGAACCACTCCATGGGGGTGGGGGGGAGGTCACCTTCAGCGGGACGAGAAGATCCCACCAACAGGAGGGGATGGGAAATCCTGCCCCATGCACAAACATTGATTGATAGCTTCTACAGAAGACAAACTCCCATCTGACACATTTTTGAAAGGTGATTTTTTTTTCTTCTGAGTTCTCTGTCCAAAGGCAGGTCCCACTCAGAGTGCTACAGCCTCCACCAAGGGTCTGGCAAGGAGACAGATCCAGAATCCATCCCAGCAGAATGGACATCTAACCTTGCTGGCACCAATCTGACCCACACTGGCCATCCTGCCCACTGAGTTAACTGTGCGCACCCCCCCACCGCACCCCCCCATCCCCAAAGAGTCCGACTTACTGTAGCAACATACATTTTTACATGCATTTTGTAGCCTGGAACCATGAATAGTGATGGTAGAGGTTCCAATTTCTTTTCATCACCTGGCCAACCAGGAATCTCGCCCGCACTTACCACCTGCTTTATAACAATATGAATGTTTGTGTTGTGTTAGAAGCTGACATCAGGGACATTGATTTACTGTGAATAAGTCACATTCCATTTTTATAGAAATGACTCTGGGATTTTTGCCGGTGCTCTGGAGGATTAAATTCCATGAGTTGGATTTTATTCCCCCGTGCCAGCATGTTTGAAGGTGAGGTCCCGTAAAATGCAGAGCATGTCCTTCCCGCTCTCCTCTAACCTGTCTCCCACTTTTATAGTCGGTGGTTTATGTTGGAAGGATTTGGACGTTGATGCCAGGCGGGGACCTATTTCACCCCCAATCCACTCTGCCCCTCTTATCCCCGAATAAAAAGTCGGCAATTGGCAGGTAATCTAAATTAGCAGGTAACCTGTATAAATAGCAAGTTTTTTTGCTCATAATGTTATTCGGCACACAAAACATAGTCAAAATGAGTCAATAAAGGGGGGGCGGTACAGGTTTGAGAGGCCGGAGGAAGGTTAAAATGAGGGTATGATCTTGGGGGAGGATGTCCCTCATCTCTTGCCCGACACCAAAATGTTTATTAGTCACAGGTAGTCTTACATTCACACTGTAATGAAGTTATTGTTAAAATCCCCTAGTCGCCTCACTCCGGCACCTGTTCGGGGACACAGGGAGAATTTAGCATGGACAATGCACCTAACCTGCACATCTTGGGACTGTGGGAGGAAACCCGGAGGAAACCCATGCAGACACGGGAAGAATGTGCAAACTCCGCACAGACAGTGATCCAAGCCGGGAATTGAACCCGGGTCCCTGGTGCTGTGAGGCAGCAGTGCTAGCCACTGTGCCACCGTGCCGCCCCAGACCATACATTAAATGCTATTGGGCTATCCTGGGTCTCCCTGCCGTGAGTAAAATGGTGGTGGAGGCAGAATGAGGCCAATTAGGAGCCTCAATAGCCCTAAGGCAGGTGGGTTGCCTGACACTCCCGCCACCCACTGTAAAAATGGGAGACAGGTTAGGGGAGAGCAGGAAGGACATGCTCTGCATGTTACGGGACCTCACCTTCAAACATGCTGGAACGGGGAATAAAATCCAACTCATGGAATTTAATCCTCCACTGGCAAAAATCCCAGTGTCCTTTCTATAAAAATGGAATGTGATTTATTCACAGTAAACCAATGGTCCTGATGTCAGCTTCTAACACACCACAAACATTCATATTGTTATAAAGCAGAATATCCTTTAACTCATCATGATCAAAGACACAAGATGTGCTAGTATTCCTCTGTTTCGATCTTTACTGAAAAATTCATATAAAGTGAAACCTTAAAATGAGTTGCATATTTTTGTGTTTATCTGTGTAATATTGGTAATGTATCTCCACAGGATAAAGGAAGACCAAGATGAATCAGAAGCCACATTAACAGTTGATGAAGTTCCCGATAGCATTCCGCCACCTTCATATGATGAAATCTTTCCCATAGCGAGTGAGGATTCTACAGAACATTAGTTCTGCTGAGTTTATCGAACTACAATACATGACTCAAAAAAATGTTCATTGTTATTGTAACCTCACTCCAACTTTAATACCATTCATTTCTATTCATTGTTATTCAGTGCTATATTACATTGCTAACTGCAAACTTGCCAAAAGAAATGAATTTTTTACAGCACATAATATAGTGTTAATATCCTCATAAGCTATTTTGTCATTATGGAGTATATTATGCTTATTTCACAAGCTAGTTGGCTATATAGTATAGAATATAACAAATATCTGTTAGAATATAACAGATTCTGTTATATAGAATGTAACAGATGTGCACCACTTTGCTTCTATGTTATCTGAAATAATCTGAATTCCTTAGATTGAGTGAAAGGAAATTATCCAATCTGGACCCAGCCATTTTAACACTGTTTTCATGCTACTCAAGCATCTAAATTAGCTGCGTGTGATGAACTGATTTTTAAAAACTATTTGTTCATGGAATATGGGCGTCTCTGGCAGAGGCCATGATCAAATTCTTGCTAAACAAAGGGGTGAAAGGTTATCAGGAGTAGGTGGGAATGTAGTGCTGAGGTTACATTCAGATCAGCCATGATCTTATTGAATGGCAGAGCAGGCTCAAAGGACTGATTGGCCTACTCCTGCTCCTAATTCGTATGGTTGTATTTATTGGCCGTACTTAATTGCCCCTGAGAATGTGGCAGAGTGTCCTTATTGGATGGTTAAGTACACCCACAGTGCTGTTAGGGAGAGAGTTCCAGGATTTTGACCCAGGGACAGTGAAGGGACGACAATATATTTCCAAGTCAGAATGGTGTGTGATTTGAAGGGGAACCTGCAGATGGTGGTCATTCCATGCACCTGCTGCATTTGTTCTTTAGCAGTAGAGGTCGCAGGTTTGGAAGGTGCTGTTGAAGAAACATTGGTGAGTTCTTGGAGTGTATCTTGCAGCTGGTACACACTGCTGTCACTGTGCACCAGTGGCAGAGGGAATGAATGTTTCAGATAACAAATGGGGTGCCAGTTAAGCTGGCTGCTTTGTCCTGGATGGTGTTGAGTTTCTTGTGTATTGTTGGAGCTCCACTCATCCAGGGAAGTGGAGAGTATTCCATCAGACTCCTGACTGGTGGAAAGGATCTGGAGAATGTAGAGGTGAGTTACATTCTGCAGAATGCCTGGCCTCTAACCTGCTGTTATAGCCACAGTATTTGATTGCCGCTCCATTTAAATTTTTGGTCAATAGTAACTGTTGATGGCGGGAAAGGGGAGGGGGGGGGGTGCATCATGGTAATGCTGTTGAATGTTAAAAGGAAGCAGTTAGTCTCTCTCTTACTGGAGTTGGTCATTACCTGACACTGTTCTGGTAGTAATGTTACTTTCCATCTATCAGTCCACAGCTGAATGTTGTCCAGGTCTTGCTGCATGCAAGCACAGACTCTTCATTAACTGATGAGTTACGAATGGCATCAGCAAACATCCCCATTTCTGACCTTATGATGGAAGGAAGGTCATTGATAAAGGAACTGAAGTTGGTTGGGCCTAGGACACTCCCTGTGGAACTGCTAGGGCTGGGATGATTGGCCTCCAACCACCATCTTTCTTTGTTCTAGGCACAACTCCAACCAGTGGTGAGTTTTCTCCCTGATTACAACTGAATTCAATTTTGCTAGGGCCCCTTGATGCCATACTCGGTCAAGTGCTGCCTTGATGTGAAGAGCAATCACTCTCACCTCACCTTGGTTTGCTCTTATGCAGTTATGCTCTTCTGACCATGTTTGGACCAAGGTTATAATGAGATCTTGAATCTAGCAGCCCTGGTAGAACCTAAACTGAGTATTGCTCAGCAGATTTTTGGTGAGCAAATGCCCCTTAATAGCACTGCTGACAACATCTTCTATCACTTTGCTGATGATTGGGAGGAAACTGATAATTAGCTACTGAAGCAGAAAGTGCTGGAAGATCTCAGCAGGTCTGACAGCATCTGTGAGGAGAGAACAGAGCCAACGTTTCACATCTAGATGACCCTTCATCAGAGCTACAAACAAAGAGAATCAGCAGAGATTTATACTATGAGGGTGGGGTGGGGGTGGGGGGGGGGGGGGTGTAGCGGTCGAAAGGGACAAAAGGAATGTAAATGAGGATACAGAAGGCTGAGAAAGGTGCTAAAAAGTGTCCATTAAGTGATCAGAATGCGTGATTGGCAGAACAGAGATACAGATGTTTAGGGGACTGCCTTGGGAATTTTGGCAGTTGCCCTGAGGGGCTGGGAAGGGAGCAAGAAGGAGAGCTTGAATGGAGAAGTGGAAAAATGGAAGTGAGAAAGGAGGATGATAAAATGGATGAATGAGATGAAACAAAATGAAATAAAATAAATGGAAATGGGGTGAAGGTGGAGGGGAGAATTCATGCTCTGAAGTTGTTGAACTCAATGTTCAGTCCGGAAGGCTGTAAAGTGCCCAATCAGAAGACGAGGTGCTGCTCCTCCAGTTTTCTTTGGGGTTTGCTGGAACATTGCAAAAGGCCAAGGATAGACATGTGGACAGGAGAGCAGGGTGGTGTGTTGAAGTGGCAAGCGACAGGAAGGTCTGGTTCTGTGGACGGACCGAAGGTGTTCAGCAAAGCAATCGCCCAGTCTACCTTTGTTCTCTCCGATGTAGAGTAGAACCGCATTGGGAGCAGCGAATGCAATAGACCAGATTGAAGGAGTTGCATGTGACGCGCTGCTTCACCTGAAAGGAGTGTTTAGGACCTGGGACGGTGAGCAGGGAGGAAGTAAAGGGGCAGTTGCACCTTCTACGATTGCATGGGAAGGTGCCATGGCAGGGGTGAGGTGTTGCTTTTATGATAATTGGCTAGATTGGATCTGTACTTCTTGTGGACCGCTCATACCTGGACAAATTTCCACAATGTTGGGTGGTTGCCAGCATTTTACCTGTACTAGAACAGCTAATCTAAAGGCATGGCTGGTTCTGAAGTATAAATTATCAGCTCTACAGCAGCTGTTGTCTTGACTTATCACCTTTGCAGTATCCAGACTGCTCAGGATTTCTTGATGTCACATGGAGTGAATTAATTGGCTGAAAGTTGACTTCTGTGTGGACCTCAGGAGGAGGCTGAGATGTATCATCCACTCAGCACTTCTAGCTGAAGATAATTGCAAACACTTCAGCACTGACTTTTGCATTTACCTGTTGGGTTCTGCCATCATGATAGTGTGCATGATGCCTCCTTTTCCCGTTAGTTATGAAACTGTCCACCATCATTCATGACTGCATGTGACAGGAGTGCAGATCTTTGATCTGATCTGTTGTTTGTAGGATTGCATGTCTCCGTCCATACCATGTTGCTTCTACTGTTTAGCTGTTTCATAGAATCACTGAATCCCTACAGTGCAGAAGGAGACCATTCGGCCCATCGAGTCTGCACCGACCACAATCCCACCCAGGCCCTATCCCCGCAACCCCACATATTTTCCCTGGAACTCCCCTGACACGAGGGGCAATTTAGCATGGCCAATGCACCTAACCTGCACATCTTTGGACTGTGGGAGGAAACCGGAGCACCCACGCAGACACGGGGAGAATGTGCAAACTCGACACAGACAGTGACCCGAAACCGGAATTGAACCCGGATCCCTGGCACTGTGAAGTAGCAGTGCTAACCATTGTGCCACCGTGCCACCCAGTGAAGAAATGGTTTCTGGTGAAGAAATTATGTAAAAAAAAATGTTTCTGGTGAAAAGATTATGTAAAAAAAGAGAGAGAAGGGAAACCTGCAAGTGGCGAGTTTTCTGTCAGATGCCTGATTCTTTGGATGGGATTGCTCGGGCATAATTTGTCTTTTCCTGTCTCCAAAATCTCCTTCCAAAGAAGCTATTGAGGGACCTCTGAAATGTCAGGGAGACTAAAGCAGGGAAGTAACCTCTTGAACAAAGATGTGGAAGAAAATGGCGAAAAAAAAAATCCCTGGACACACAAGTTGCTTCAAATCTTCTACAAACCTATATGAAGAAATGTTACCTCAATAAATATTCTTTTTTTTCCTTTTTACAAGTCAACGTTCTGTCTGCCATTAATAATATGAATATCATGTCACCAAGTTGCAGAAAACTGTTTCTGTATTAAGATTATTCAAGTATTCAGAAAGTATCAGACATATTTTGGGAAATCTGTAAACAGATAATGGCATTAACTCAATCTGTGAGGAATGCCTCCAATTATTTGGCAAAAAATTGCCCTGATGACCTTAAAGCACATGTTTTCTGTCTTGTCCATATGAAAATCAGACAAAACTGATAAATGGTCATGAACTTGTCTGTACTTCACCCAGTGTCTGCCTTTTATGTTGTATAACGTATCATGCAAGTATTTTAATTATTATGTTTATGAAACCTATTCTCTACTTTAAAATAACTAGACAATACAGCCCGAGACCACCATTGATAATATAAAGCAGTGCCTTTGTGACCTCAGAGTTACAATGAAGAAAAGCAATCTGGACTTTCTAATGTAAAAATATGACGAATCCATCCTGCTATTTTCGATAAATTTACTTAGCCATAAACTGATACATGGGGCACAATAAAATAAAGTAACTTTCTCAATGTTGCCTTACAATAAAGAGTATTACTGAAGGCATGCAGACAGGAGGAGTAATTTAATGCAGTTTACAGGTTAAACATTAAAATGTGTGGGGGTGATCTTACCAAAAAAACTCTAAGTGCCGAACGAACGTGCAAACGGGAGAGAATTGTGTCGATTATTTCAGCGAGCTTTCAAACATGGTCTTATGCCACTTAGTGCAAAAAAAGAGGTAAAGTGTGATTCACGCCAGTAGGGAAAGTGGATGGAGTCTATTCTCGTCAGAAACCCGGCTGCTCACAGCTAGAGTGTGCCATTGTGCATGCGCAGATCTCTCAGTGTTCAGTATACAAGTCTACATAGAACACTGAAGATCTGTCACTTCCCCACTCCCCCCCGGATATTGTCCCGATACCCCCGACACCCCGGCTGTTCGCTGCCCCAATAGCCCCAAGCCTGGTCAATCACTGCCCTGGCTGATTGCAGCATTGATACCCCATTGGCCCAGCCAATCACCGCACTGGCAGATCCCTGATTGCAGTGTGCGTAGCTCCCCAACCTTCCCTTAAGCCCTGTTCCTTGGCACTGCTCAGTGCCTGGTGGGCAGTGCCAGGGTGCCAGGCTGGCACTGCCCTAACTGCACTGCCCCCAACCACTTGAGGGGCCTCAATGGCCTCTGGTCCCATCGGTGAGGCCATCACATCAGGTTGTTGGTGGGGACCATACATGATCCTCCCCGGTGAGGACCTCCACCAGCAAGGCCGCTAAGGCAATTGAGCCCAGACAATTCTGATGAACATCTAAATATTTAAATCAGCCTTATGCCCTTTCCAGGTGTGAAACTGATCATGCCGGCAATCCACGGCTGGTAATATTGCAAGTGGTGAGAAACCGGGCGCTACTTCGGTTTTTCACCTCTCTCGCGATCGTACCGGCTCACCACACCGGCCGATCAGTATGGCGAACCGGTAAGACCGCCCCCATGTTGACATCCCTGACTCTACCACACCAAGATTACAAATACCTGCTTAAGAGCTTTTGGAGGTTAACATAAGAAATAGGAACAGGAGAAGCAAATGGAGCTCCTCATGCCTGCTCCACCATTCAAAAGAATCAGTTCTGATCTTCAGCCACAACTCCACTTTCCCACCCACTTTCTGTAGTAAAGGGTCTGGCACATACAGGGTTAGTGTGGTCCACACAGTGATGTACAAAGACAGATTATGTATACCCTGGGTCAGTATGGTGTTAGCTAGAGATATGTTAAGACCAAGAATGGAGATAGCTCCATACCTGCATCGTTTATTATATATTTGCATATAGTTACAAGTAGTTAATAAAGACATGTTATTAACATACAGTAGACTACAAAGACTTCTTTAACAAAGATGCTCTGCAACCAACACCATCTCAACATGGCGGCAGCTCCAATCAAAGCTGTGCAGGGGTAATCCACGAGGTCGAGACTGAAAGTCCAGAAGATACACAACCATGCTCCTTGTGTGAGATCAAAGAATGTGGTTCTTCATTTTGGAACGCTGACATCTTGGTAAATTGCCAGCCAACAGAGTTGTAATTAATTTGAAGTGCCAGCTTGGCAGTCCTGTCAGACAAGGAACCATGTCTCAAAGACCTTTACTTTAACAACGGACACTGCACCTTGCGGAGTGACGACTCCCAGTCATCAGCATGATCCTGGAACTACTGAGTTATGGCCAGAGATGGATTAAGACCGAGGATGGGGATAGCTCCAGGCTGGTACATTTTCCTGTATATTTGTATATAATTACACGTAGTTAATAAAGACTTAACATACAGAAGACTACAAAGACTTCTTTATTAAACTTGCTCCTCAATCAACACCATCTTATCACACTAATGATGAAGGAGGAGTAACTTGTAGTTCAGCCTCTGTAATGAAGCATCCTCTTTCCAACATTTTACTCTTTTATATTTAAAAATGTTTTCAGCAGCTGGGTCACCAAAATGAAGGAGCCCCTGCAGAGGGCAGCCTGTGGTCACGGCTAAAACCAGGCAGGCAAGAGAGAAGGGCATCAAAACAAAGGCTAGAGTGCTGCTCCTTGCTCCGTGATTTGATCCCCTGCCTCCACTATTTAGTTTAGGGATGGTGTATAAAAGTATTACAACCGTACAACACATTGGTGAGCCCACACATAGAGTCTACAGTATTGGCCTTATTTAAGGAGGAAAATACTTCCACTGACAGCAATTGAAAGAAGGTTAATTAATTGATTCCTGCAATAAAGGGATTATCTTATGAGCAAAATGTCGAGTAGGTTCAGTCTATCCTCACTGGAGTTTAGAATAATGAGAGGCAACCTTATTGAAACATATAAGATTCTATGGGGGGGGGGGGGGGGGGGGAGCTTGACATGGTAGATGCTAAGAGGGTGTTTCCCTTGTGGGGTAATCTAGGGGACACAGTCTCAGAATAAGCCCCCGTATATTTAAGGTGAAGATCAGAAGGAATTTCTTCTCAGAGGTTCATTAATCTTTGGAACCCTTTACCCCAGAGAGTAGTGGAGGCTGATCATTGAATATATTTAAGGCTGAGTTGCACAGATTTTAGATCCACAAGGGAGTCAAGTGCAGTGGGGGCAGGCAGGAAAGTAGAGATGAGGTGACGATCAGATCAGCCGTGTTCTTATTTCAGAGTGGAACAAGCTCAAAGAAACAAATGGCCTCACCCTGCCCCCACCTTTGATATTCTTATGTTCTTATTTAAGCTTTTATGAATGAACAGCTGAACAGGCCTTTGTATTCACCTCAACAATGTGGCTCCCTATCTCCCTCTATGGAACATAAACTGAAATGTAAATGTTAGTAGCCCCAGAAAGCAATTGTTTAAATTAATGGTTGTTGCACAATTAAAAGGTAGGTTGGGGTTTTGTTAGTTCATTAACTAATTTAGAAACATTTTTCAACTTACCTTAATGCTTTGATAGTTGGTTGCTTTTTTTTGCACTCTTGGTTTACATTATTAACATAATACCAAGAAATTACATATTAAAAACAATTTTGCATTGGTGGAATAAGTTACTGACTGTATACATATTCCTACAGAAAAATGTTATGTAATCAAATCCACACTTATTTTGGAAGTCATTATAGAAGTTTCTTCCTTAAAATGATTAACGATTTCCTTGGTGCTTTCAGTTTCTTCTGAGGATGGTTCTGATATCATAAAATCCCTATAATGCAGAAGGAGGCCATTCGGCCCCTTGAGTCTGCACCAACCACAGTCCCATCCAGACCCTATCCCCATAACCCCTTGTATTTACCCCACAAGTTCCATTGACACTATGTAGCACTTTAGTATGGCCAATTCACCTAATCTGCACATCTTTGGCCTGTGGGAGGAAACCAGAGCACCCGGAGGAAACCCATGCAGACATGGGGAGAATGTGCAAACTCCACACAGACAGTGACCCAAGCCAAGAATTGAACCCAGGTCCTTGGCGCTGTGAGGCAGCAGTGCTAACCACTGTGCCACCGTGCCGCCCCTATCTCTGATGTCCCTATCGATCATTTTTCTGCTTCTATTAAAGGTACTGCGTAGAAATGTTCACTTTTTAAAAGCAATTAATTTAAACTAAGTTTGGGCTTGGTCAGGACAAAAAGAAATAATAATGTCAACTCTGGAAATATTAACTTTTCTATTTTAAGATGTACATTTTAAGTATTGCCATTTTCAGAGCTGTTAGGAATAAGTGTTGTGCATATACTTACATGCAGCAGACTATATTAAGGACTTAGTTTGGGAATATACTCCAGAAAAGTAATCTCTAAACTGAGGGAAGATCATTTTCCCCTTTATTCTCTGTTCCCCCAAAACTAATTATCTCTGTGACAAAGAGCTCCAAAAACTCACAAACCTTCTGAGAGAAGAAATTCCTGATGGTCTCTTTCACCATTGATGATATTAAACTACTATGTCTGCAGTGTTAGCATCTCTTACATTGGTCCCAGCCTTCCAGACTCCCAATTGTCAGAGACCAGACATGCGACCAAGATGAGCACTGGGACCCTGTGGAAGTCCCAATGTGTTGACCTCAGTCGGATTTGCCTGATCTGACTAGCCCCCACCACCCGACTACCCCTGACCCATCTCACCCAGCTGCCACCCTAACAACCTATCCCCTACCACCCCATCCACCTGCCACCCTTCCCAGCTATGACACTACCCACCTACAAGCCTACTCACCTGCCACCCTACGCAACTACCGAACCTGCCACCCTAGCATCCTACCTGCCTGCCACCTTGTCACCCTACCTGCATGCCACCCTATCTGTCTGCTGGTGCATTGATTAATAATTTTAATACAATTTTAATTCAACACTCGTTTATTAAATATCCACTCTATCATTTCCCTGTTACTTGATGGTTATGTTTGTCTATTTTTGTTAATAGATAGTTGTCACATAGATCCATGTTTTTGACTTGCTTACTTTGTCTATACATAAATTTTTCAATGTAAGTCACACTGCAATTCAACATTTGAGCTGAGGAACTTGTATTTTGATAAAATACCATTATCATTATTGTTATGATTATTACTAAGAGATTTGGTACTTAGCCAGAAACATTCAAGATTAAATGTAATAGGTGGATAATGGAAAGGGGATTGATGGGATATGGAAGCAGGGTGGGCAAACATGTTTGGAATTATTTGCACATATGGAGAGTAAATGCTAACATGGTCTGTTTAGGCCGAATCACCTGTTTCCACGTTGTAACTTGTAGGTGCTGTGAATGTTGTCAGCACAGGGAGGTTAAACTAGGACTATACTGTAAACAGGAAATTGCTCAGTTGCGCTGCACAATCTCGACAGTCACAAGACGGAGTTGGGCGTTTATTTGTACTTGGTCAGTTATTCAAACTGCCTGGTGATGGCGTAAGTTTCCTAACAGAATGAAAAACTGACTCCAAGGTCTGAGCAAGTGCATGTGACTTTCCTTTTATATGCTGAGTGTATTTGACTGGAAGTAATAGCACCCAGGTCATTTTATGTGAACAGCTGAAGCTATAAACACTCAAGGTCACCACATGATCCTTTTTCTTTTATGTGAATTATTTCAATCATAAGGAAGCTTGGCGATGTTAAATGCCCTATTTTTGATGATAATAACTAATATTTACCGTTAGCAAACTGTTAACGATTAAGATAGCTTAATATGGTGATTACTGCATTGTAGGCTGCACCTTCAGCTGACCAAAGGTGTAGTGACATAAATTCACATACATGCTAAACACAGTCATCATTAAAATGGCTCCAGCGATCCCCTTGGAAGCCGGTTTTGAAAATATCACAGATATTTAATATCACTTCAACAGTGCGTTGATTTAGAAGGGGGAGAAGACAGCGGAATTATGCTTCAATCTAAATGGCATCTCATGTAAGGTTACGCTATTTGGTGGGCTTTACACATCACTGTATCATGTGTCAGGAAACAAAGGAATAAAGGTTTGTCATTAAGATAGTGCCCAACATATTTTGGTATTAACTTCAACTACTAAACATATCAAATAAAAAGAAAATATAAATCTATATGCACATACCAGTTAATGGCCAATGCATAATAATGGGAAGCCTTTATTAAAGGGAGAATTGATTTGGCCTCTAATTGGTGGTGCTTGCTAATTAGAAAAAAATGTATAAAGGGCCATTTTGCTCACCACTGTGTCATTTCCAATAAGAGCTCATGAAACTAGACACTAGTAATTTGTAAATTGATACCAACACACCACAGCAGAGTATTAATCCTTGACTGCTGTAAGATAATCACAGCAAATCTCAGTAGCTAAAGGAGCAGAAGAAATCTCCATTTGTGGCCTAGTTTTGTTAGCAATTATGTTGATATTTCTCTTAGGTGTTTATACACTTGCAAGACAAAAGGTTCCATCAATACAATGACCTTAAGGATGTCTCTTCTCTTCAGTAGTCCCGAGGATGACTTGCTTCCATTCTGAATTGATTGGTTCTGAGATAGCAGCTGGGTCCAATGTGCAATCTGAAGATTGCCACATGCAGGGCAGCTGATGCTTGAAGGGTCAGACAGACAAGGTGTTTGAAGATGTGTGTGCACTTTCCAATGCCCCAATTTTGCCTCTGCGGCTCCTGCCAAGGTTTCTCAATGTGTTTGGTGCCTTCCCAAATGAACTTTCTTAATTTTAATGTCGGGGAGTTGGCAGGGATGCTTGATCTCTCCAGGAATGCTTTGAGAGCATCCCTAAAGTGTTTCTGCTATCCTCCTGGGAGTCTCCTGATCCAACTGAGTTCCTAGTAGTTTCGGGAGCCTGGTATCAGGTATGTGAATGACATGTGTCACCCAATGAAGCTGATATGAGTGATTAGTGCCACAACATTTGACATGTTGGCTTGGGAGAAGATGCTGCTGTTGGGTAGTCTTTCTTGCCAGCAGATCTGAAGGATTTTGCAAAGGACTTGTTGCAATATTGCACTCACCTTGAGCAAATTAACCATACGCATAAGATAACCTACAGACAGCTGGGAAACTGTTCAACCTCTTTTGCCTTCAATTCAAAACCAAAACTACTCCAGCCTCAGTCAGAGATATTCAGTATTCAGATACTGCTTATGTGAGATGGCAAGATGCTATAAAATGTGAAGCATTTTCCACTGGGAGCACCCTCTCAATAAAGATAGGCATAGATGACAAAATTCATCATCGTCTCCAATGTGCCCGCCTAGCCTTCTGCCAACTGATGAAAAGAGTATTTGAGGACTAGGACCTCAAACCCTGGACTAAGGTCTTGTTTACCAGGCAGCAGTGCTATATGCTTCAGAAACTTGAACAACCAACAGTAGGTATCTCAAAGCACTGGAGAAGTACCATCAGTCGTGCCATCAGGATGTAATGCCATGTATTACCATCAAACCCTTTATGTGTTGATATATTACATATGGTGACAGAACATACAAATCTTCTGCAAATTTACAAACAAGTCCAATTTCTAAAGCATACACTTTATTAACAAGAGAACTATATATTTAGAACTAGTTTAAACCAACTGAGTGTGTTCTGCGGTATACAAAGTTGCCATACTAAGGGCTGATACTCTTAAATTTTACTGATATCACATAAGCATATTCTTTTTCGGATGCTAGTTCCACTTTAGAAACTACCTGATCAAAAGCAAATCCCATTGTTAAAAAACATGTGGCTGTTGTTAAGAAATTTATTATATTTTGCAGTTTAGCATTTTTACCTCTTTACAAAACTACCTATCCACTCATAACACAAATATATATATAATTTTTCAGCGTATGGCAACATTACAGCTGTTCACTGAATCCTGTACCTATGCATCTACCTAGTGGTGTATTAAAAGCAGTGGCTCAGTCATTAGCACTCTTGCCTCTGAATCACAAGCTCTGCATTCAAATCCCAATCCAGGGTTCAAGTACAAACCTCAAAACCAACGCTCCAGTGCTGCACTGTCAGAGGTGCTCTCTTTTGGATGAGATGTGAAACCAAGGACATATCTACCTGCTTGGCTGGATGTAAAAAAGATCTCATGGTACTGTAGAGTAGAACAGAGGAGTTACCCAGGCATTCCAGCCAATATTTATCCTCAATCAACTTGAAGAACAGATTATCGAGTCATTTTCACGTCGCTGTTTGTGGGAAAAGTTTACCTTCTGCGTTTCTGACATTACAGTAGGGACCGTGCTTCAAATGTTTTTCATTGGCTGTAAAGCGCTTTGAGACTTTTTTGGTTATGAAAAGTGCAATATCAGTTCAAGCTATTCTTTCTTAGAAGTCTTATACCTTCATGCAACTGTAGTCTGTACACTGAAACAGTTAAGGGGGAATTTTCCTGTTCGGAATTGTAGCGGGCGGGGGGTGGACCATGTAAACGTCCATTGACCTCGAACAGGGTTTTTTGGTTTGGGGGTGAGTGCGGCTATAAAATCCCACCCTCTGCGTCTACGCTCAGCAACACCTGGACAATATTAAGGCTCTGGCTGACAAATGGCCAGCAACGTTTGCTCTACAAATTCCAGGCAATGACCATCTTGAGAATCTAACCATCTTTTCTTGACATTCAGTGGCATTACCATCACGGAATCCTTCGCCATCAGCATCCTGTGGGTTAATATTGATCAGAAGCAGAAGTTAACTAGCCATATAAACATGTGGTTAAAAGAGCAGGTCAGAAGCTGGGAATTCTGCAGAGAGTAACTCATCTCCTGACTCCCCAATGCCACCATCTATCTATAAGACACAAATCAGGAGTGTAATGGAATATTCTCCCACTTTCCTGGATGAGTGCAGCTCCAACAACACTCTGGGCAGGGTAGATAGGGAGTAACTGTTCCTGCTTGAAAAAGGATCAAGGATGAAATGGCTCAGATTTAAAGTGATTTGTGAGGGAAACAAATATGAGGGATGATTCTCCCAGCCTGCTGCGCTGCTTGAGTAGCGCAGTGAGACAGGAGGCATCAGCAGGAGTCATTTCGTGGGTTCCTCACTGGGCGTCACGGCCCCCATGAGTCTCCGAGACTACGATTTCCAGCGTAATCAGCTCCGCACCGGAAAATGGCACGGAGCTAATTACAATATGGAAATCGGCATTTGCACCCGATTAGTGGGCCTGCTAGCATCTCCCCCCGCCACCCCGCCAGGAGTGTTCCCTCCAGCAGGGTTTACTCCTGCTCCCTACTAATGGGGAGCAGGCAGCCCGACCCCACCGGAGGGAAGAGAGGTCACTGATGACCCCCCAGAAGGCCGAGGGTAAGGGGGTATGCCCTCTGGGTGGTGCCAGCCTGGCACCTTGGCACTGCCCAAGGAGCAAACTGACAGTGCTCAAGGACAGGACCAGAGGCCTACTGGGAGGGACCTATTGGGGGGGTGATCAGTGGGGGTGGGGGGGACCCAGAGCCACTCTGCACTGGATGACTGGGAGAGGGAGGGAGGAGCTGATCGGGGCTGGCCTTCCGGGTGGGGGTGGCGGGGCCAGGACTGTCGGGGGATCAGAGCTGGCCGGGTGGGGGGTGGGGGAGGGGGGTCATCCGGACTGTTGGCGGGGGGGGGGGAGTGGTCGGGACTGTCCGGGTGGGGGACCAGGAGTTCGGGGCTGGCTGGGGTGGGGAGGGGGGGACATAGAGGCTAGCCCAGGGAGGTCTGGGAGGCCAGCAATCAGGGGGTTTGAGGGTTGGGAAGGCCAGCGATCGGGTTGGTCAGTGAGGCCGGCAGTGCAGGCCACTGCGCATGCACCGATCTCCACGCTGACAGATCGACGCATGTGCAGTGGCCCACTCTGCACTATACTGCACAGAGTGTCAGAGATTCATCCTGGAAATCACACTCAAAACACCAACAGGATTTACTCCCGTTTTCCTGCACGTTGGGGAATTAGAATTTTTTTGGGAGAATCCTAGCCATGCTGTGAGAAAACCCTGTACACACAATGAGTGGTTTGGGTCTGGAATGACTGCCTGGAAGTGTGATGGAGGCAGGTTTATTTGAGGCATTTAAGAGGGCATTGGATGCTTACTTGAATAGAAACAATATACAGGGAAAAGGCAGGAGAATGGCACTAAGTCATGATGCTCATTTGGAGAGCTGGTGCAGACACGATGGGCCAAATAGTCTCCTTCTGCACCATAAGAATTCTGTGATTCAAGAGACTTGACACCATCCAGTTCATCCAGGACAAAGCATTTAGACCATCCAGGACTGACACCCATCCATCACATTCAAATTTCACACTGACACACACAGTGGCAGCAGTGTGCACCATCTGCAAGATACACTGCAGAAACTCACCAAGACTCCTTTGACAGCCCCTTCTAAACCCTTGACCTTTACAATTGAGAAGGACCAGCAGCTGGATGGGAATACCAGCAGCTGGATGGGAATACCACCACCTGGAAGTTCTCCTCCAAGCCACACACCATCCTGACTTGGAACTAGATCACCATTCCTTCACTGTCGCTGAGGGTCAAAATTATGGAACCCCCTTCATAACAGCACTGTGAGTGTTCCTGCAACACATGGACAGGAGCACTTCAAGAAAGCAGCTCACCAGTACTTTCTCAAGGGCAATTAGAGATAGGTAGCAAATGCTGGCTAGCCAGCAATGCTCACATCCCATGAACGGATGAAAAAAAATTGTCTTGTCACAATTATTGTGTCAGTTTTTTCTAATTACAAATTCCTCCAATAGGGGTTTCCTGTGATCGTGTAATCTGACCACTGAATGTTTTTAAAACCCTCAAAATGCTTCCTAAAATTTTGCTGATGACCATCTTAATGATGATGACCAACTTCTAATCACCAAAATATGGGCTCATACAAACAAAAACAATAAAAATGTTCCAAGAATGATATTTATGAATTGAATTGTATTTTGAATCTTTAAAAACTTATTGTGAGTATTTAGTTCATAACATATGCTTTAGAATATAAACTTTGGGTTGATATTTAAGTGTTAATGGTAGATAAATGAAAAACCCCAATTGAGGAATGGGTATACATCTCAAATAAATGCAATTCAAACAAGCTTGGAGTTTATTATTCTTAAAAAGTAACTCAGATAAGTTGCAAAATCCATAAACAATAGGGGGTCTTTTTACCCTGGTTAATAGAGCCAGAATGTCTCCCTTTTCTTCAATTAAAGATTTGAATTATGTATGTAGTTTACAAATGAAAGCAGTTTTCTAAAGAAAGATGTGGTGCTTGTCCCTTTAAGAGCATCACAGTCAGCTGGCTTGGGTGACCAATTGGGACTCAGAGTGGATAATCACCTGACGGGGGGGTGGGGTTCAGCTCACTGGAAAGATATAGGGTGGGAATTTACGGCCTTGCACATCCCAAAACCGTAAAATCCTGTCCGAGGTCAACGGACCTTTCCATGCTCCGCCCCTTGCCCGCTCCGATTCCCTTGGTGGACGGGGCGGTAGAATTCCAGACATTATTACAAAGAACAAAGAGCAATACAGCACAGGAACAGGCCCTTCGGCCCTCCAAGCCCGTGCCGCTCCCTGGTCCAAACTAGACCATTCTTTTGTATCCCTCCATTCCCACTCCGTTCATGTGGCTGTCTAGATAAGTCTTAAATGTTCCCAGTGTGTCCGCCTCCACCACGTTGCCCGGCAGCGCATTCCAGGCCCCCACCACCCTCTGTGTAAAATACGTCCTTCTGATATCCGTGTTAAACCTCACCCCCCTCACCTTGAACCTATGACCCCTCGTGAACGTCACCACCGACCAGGGAAAAAGCTTCCCACCGTTCACCCTATCTATCCCTTTCATAATTTTATACACCTCTATTAGGTCACCCCTCATCCTCCGTCTTTCCAGGGAGAACAACCCCAGTTTACCCAATCTCTCCTCATAACTAAGCCCTTCCATACCAGACAACATCCTGGTAAACCTCCTCTGCACTCTCTCTAAAGCCTCCACGTCCTCCTGGTAGTGTGGCGACCAGAACTGGACGCAGTATTCCAAATGCGGCCGAACCAACGTTCTATACAACTGCAACATCAGACCCCAACATTTACACTCTATGCCCCGTCCTATAAAGGCAAGCATGCCATATGCCTTATTCACTACCTTCTCCACCTGTGACGTCACCTTCAAGGAGCTGTGAACTTGCACACCCAGGTCCCTCTGCGTATCTACACCCTTTATGGTTCTGCCATTTATCGTATAGCTCCCCCCTATGTTAGTTCTACGAAAATGCATCACTTCGCATTTATCTGGATTGAACTCCATCTGCCATTTCTTTGTCCAAATTTCCAGCCTATCTATATCCTTCTGTGGCCCTGACAATGTTCCTCACTATCTGCAAGTCCAGTCATTTTTGTGTCGTTCGCAAACTTACTGATCACCCCAGTTACACCTTCTTCCAGATCGTTTATATAAATCACAAACAGCAGAGGTCCCAATACTGAGCCCTGCGGAACACCACTAGTCACAGGCATCCAGCCAGAAAAAGACCCTTCCACTACCACCCTCTGTCTTCTGTGACCAAGCCAGTTCTCCACCCATCTAGCCAGCTCCCCCTTTATCCCATGAGATCCAAGCTTTTGCACCAACCTACCATGAGGGACTTTGTCAAATGCTTTACTAAAGTCCATATAGACGACATCCACGGCCCTTCCCTCGTCAACCATTCTAGTCACTTCTTCAAAAAACTTCACCAGGTTAGTGAGGCATGACCTCCCTCTCACAAAACCATGCTGACTATCGTTAATGAGTTTATTCCTTTCTAAATGCGCATACATCCTATCTCTCAGAATCCTCTCCAACAACTTCCCTATCACGGACGTCAAGCTCACCGGCCTATAATTACCCGGGTTATCTTTCCTACCCTTCTTAAATAACGGGACCACATTAGTTATCCTCCAATCCTCTGGGACCTCACCTGTGTCCAGTGACAAGACAAAGATTTGCGTCAGAGGCCCAGTGATTTCATCTCTTGTCTCCTGAGCAGCCTTGGCTTATTGAGTGAAAACCGTTCGGTTCTCTTCAATTGCCATATTGGGTGTCGTGGGTAGCCGGCTGATATTATGCATGTTTGGTTCCCAAGTAAAAATGCCCCCCAATGTTCTGGTGCAGCCTTTAAAGGGGCAACAACAACCTATAAAAGAGGTTGAAGTATCACCAACCTTGAGGGTGCTAGGAAACATTTCATCTGAGTCAACATGATCAATGCTTGAAGAGATTTACATAGAAACATAGAAAATAAGAGTCAGAGTAGGCTATCTGGCCCTTTGAGCCTACTCTGCCAATCAATATGATGATGGCTGACCCTCTATCTCAACATCATACTCCCACTCTCTCCCCATACCCTTGACGCTTTTAGAATGTAGTAATCTGTCTATTTCCTTCTTAAATATATTCAGTGACTTAACCTCCACAGCTTTCTGTGATAGAGAATTCCACAGGTTCACCAGCCTCTGAGTGAAAAGGTTTCTCCTAATCTTAGTCCTAAATGGCCTACTCTGTATCCTGAGACCGTAAACCCTTATTCTAGACTCCCCCAGCCAGAGGAAACAAAATCGCTTTATCCAATCTGTCCAGCCCTGTCAGAATTTTATACGTTTCAGTGAGATCCCTCTCATTATTCTAAACTCCAGTAAATACAGGCCTAGACGACCCAATCTCTCCTCATATCATAGAATAGAATCCCTGCAGTGCAGAAGGAGGCCATTCAGCCCATCGAGCCTGCACCGACAATAGCCCCACCCAGGCCCTATCCCCGCAACCCACATATTTACCCCACTAGTCCCGCTGACACTAAGGGGCAATTTAGCATGGCCAATCCACCAAACCCGCACATCTTTGGATTGTTAATCTTCTTCGCCTGCGATCACTCTCGAACGAGTATGATTGTCCACCTAAGAAACTCCGTGTCACTGGTCATGGGTTCTGTGGGTCCTTGCATAGCTGATGAGCCCAATTCTAGAGCCATATCTTTAATCGCATACTTTGGCAGGTGTTTCCAAGAGATGGAATTGGTCTCTGGACTCAAGCTTGCTGGCATTCCTTTCTCAGTCTCCTTTTCCCGTTGAATGTTCTTGAAGAATTGTGTCCCTTCAATCAGGAGGTTCCTCCAGGTAGGTTTTTTCTGAGCAAGGGTCTCCTAGGCATTGACGTCCATGTTGCCATCAGGGTGTCTTTGAAGCTTTTTCTTTGTCCTCCTCTTGTTCAGGTGCCTTCCTTGAGCTGGGTGATGGCAGTCAGGGCTCTGGCATCCTAAGCACATGGAGTTGGTTTTAGATGACCTATGCCATATGTCAATCCTGCCTCACCAGGAATTGGTCTGATGAGCCATCACTGCACTCCCTCAATGGTATCTCCTTTCTTAGGTAAGGAGACAATAACTGTGCACAATGCCCCAGATGTGGTCTCACCAAAGCCCAACAACCGTGCTCCTGTACTCAAGTCCTCTTACAATGACGGTCAAGATACCCTTTCCCTTCCTAACTACTTCGGTATCTGCATGCTAATTTTCAATGAAGTATTCAAAATCTTAAGTCTGCATACACTCCTAGCTAAATTTTTCCATTATAATTTCCTGTGTTCACATTTAAAAGTGTGGACATGCCAAAGAAAGCGGCAGGCCAGCAATCGGGAGGCCGGCGATGGGGAGGCCAGTGCACATGCGCCGATCTCTCCACTGACAGATCAGCGCACGCGCACTGGTCCGCTCAGCACTATGCTGCCGGCCTCTTGAGTGGGATGAGGCCCCGCACCCCCACTTACCAGAGTGAATCCCTCTGAGGCACTCTGTGACGCACGGAGATTTGTTCTGGTAAGTACACCCAAAAAATGGGCAGGAAATTCTCCCGTTTTCCCGCCCGTTGGGCACTCAGTTTTTTTTTAGGGAGAATCCCAGCCTAATGTTGCAGCTACAGTGTGTGATCCGATCCATTACAGCCAATATTCACTTTGCACATCTCCAATGCTGACATCATTTGGCAGTTTGCTGGGATGTTAAATGACCCAAATGAAGATCGGATATCTTCAAATCTTCAAACATTTTCCCGCCCAAAAAATACATTTCCAAAGTTTGCACATCAAATTATACCTGGATATTAAAGGGCAGAAACAATGCTATTTTTGTCCTAACGTTTGGAGCCCAAGTGAACCTAAACATATAGATATATATTTGGGAATCTATCTATTATTAGCTTATTATACTTAAAACTTCATAATGCGCCAGATGTGAAATGAATTAAACTAAATGTAAATTATGTTTTGGGGACTAAACCAGTTGAAATGAGAAGCAACAATGTAATGGTTGTGGTCTGTATTTTAGCTCATTAACCTGAGACGGATTGAATGACCTTCCTCATACCTATGTACTTTGTGATATTTTCTCTTCAAAATGTTAGCATTGGAATAAAATGCTTAGGACCACTACTTTGAACACCAAAAATGTACATAACAGATGCCTGCAATTAGGAAACAAATGACCTTCTTTCCTAAATAACTAAAGGAGTATCCAGCTAACATCAAGGTCATGACTATATACAAACACACCCTTAATAGCCCCATTACGTTAGACAGTCATAAAGCGGCATGTGAAATGAATGTAAAGGTGATGTTTTTACTGTTTGACCTGGAATAAAAAGCAGTTTTAAACCCATTTGATTAATCTAAGCTGACCTCAGCACATTCATATAAATATGTATGTACCAAGCTGGAAAGAGATCAAATTACTTACTGGTGCTGAGTCACAATACTTTGAAGCAGGTATTAATGTCAGACCCACTATCTGTAGTTTAAATGCAGCACAAATTAAATCTGATTCAAACCCACTTCACTGAAAATTATCCAGACCACAATATATTTCAGATCTTTTCAGCATTATGAAATACCCCATTGCACAGGAAATGCCTCAATTGACAGTAATGAATATTAATCCCCCCAACAACCGATCACTTTTTTTCCTCTGAACTTATGACTGTAAAGGTTTAAAGTTACCAGTGTTTAGAAATGTCCTGATGATAGAGAAAATAAATTCCCCGGAGGAGCAGCCAGAGTTTAGAGAGAAAAGTCAGTGCCTTAACAAAGGATTCTTACATTTCCTGGAGAAGCTTTGTACCCTGGGCCCCAGGAAGGCCTGCAGTGTGTGAAGCAGCAAACACTGCGGTCTCCTCGTTCCCTCTGAAGTCTTGGGAATGAGCTATAAAACAGAGGCTCTGTCAACACTGTACAACCTGCAATAAACTATTAAAGCAGGAATTTATGGCTGTGGTTATCTGCCTACTGAAATAATGTTGTTACAAGGCTGCCCTTGCAAGTCATCAGCAGATATTGTGTGATAAAAATCAAAGATGCTGAAATCTCAGTAACGAGTTCCACAGAGTGACCGTTAGTGACAAAGTCAGATAATCACTTATATGGGTATTTAATATACTTTACTTAACAAGATATCTTCAGAGAACTTCTTAAGGTGTTGGATTATGTCATTTCAGCCCCGTTCTGCTTTGTACGTCACGTACCATTTAAGGCAATCATTGACAGCTTTTCTTTTACAACCTTAATTAACACTTTTCAAATGCACTTGAATGACTCCCTGCGCCACTCCTTAAAAACAATAACAAGAACTTTGACCAGTGAAAATTGCAATTCAGTCACGAAGTATTAAGGCATTTCATTTTTTTTAAAGTGCAGTAATTATTGATTATTATCACATTGCCCATGGTGTTGCTTACCAGAAAAGAAAACCAAAGGTTTGACTTGAACAAACTATGTGGAGAATGGAAATCTATAGCTGAGTTCCATGGACGCAGGTCATGCCGCCTTAGTCCCAGATGACCATTGGCTTCTCTCCCCTTTGAGGAGGAGAGCTGACTGTTGGTGATTTAACTCGAGGATCACCATGTCTCAGATAAGGAGCAAGGTTGAGAAGGTGAGCTGGCATGAAATTTCCCGCACGGTGGCACTGTAGTTAGCACTGCTGCCTCATAGTGCCAGGGACCCAGGTTCAATTCCGGCCTTGGGTGACTGTGTGGACTTTGCGCGGTCTCTCCATATCTGTGTGGGCTTCCTCTAGGTGCTCCGGTTTCCTTCCACAGGTTAGGTGGATTAGCCATGGTAAATATGCGGGTTGCGGAGATAGGGTGAGGAGCAGGTGAACCTAGGTTCTTTCAGACAGTCAGTGCCAACTTGATGGGCTGAATGGCCTCCTACTGCACTGTAGGGATTCTATGGCTCTATGGTATAGGAATTGAACTGTGCTGTTGGCATCGTTCTGCATCATGAACCAGCTGTCCAGCCACCTGAGCTAAACTGGCTTCTATGGATGCAAAGCAGCATTGAAGGTTCACTCAAATATAGAGGCACAATGAAGGAGGCATCAAGGAACACTGAGCTTGCTCACATGCAGATTCCAAGAAACATGGGAGTAAAAGTTGAGGTGCAGAATGCTGGATTTGTGAACAAAGTAGAAATAAAGCCACTGGCCTGAGGGACTGAAGCAGGAATTCAATAGTAAGGTTGATGAAAAAAGCTCAAAATTACAAGGGGAATGTTGAGTGATTTATTTGGAAAAGTATTATGTAATTTTTTAATATATTTATGTTTGAAAATTTACTCTTTGCTACAGGAAGTTCTGGTGGAGTGGAAAATAATCATAGTCATGAAAATTAGTTTCAGCAATCTTTTTTTATAGATGCTGAAGTTTATCATCCTGCACTCATCAGGACAAAAACAAGAATGGCAAATTTCAAACATTCACAACAATTTATAGTACAGGAGGAAAGGATGCTGATTGGGTGGTAACCTGACTTTGATCGGCCAAGGCATTGTTATGGGGAAAGCAGTGGGGAACTATTGGCTCCCCAGGCTCCCGGGTAATTCAAAATGGTGCAAAGTTTGAACATTTTCCTTTCATTTGTAGTAATGGGTTCCTGTATGTGAATGTATGTTTCTTCTAGCAAGCGTAAATGAGCTATATTACAAGTTTGACTGATTATCTTAAATTTGTAATTCAAATAGCTGTTAGCACATTCAGGATTGTCCAGTGAATGCTGCCAAATTGCACAATCATATCTAACAGTAGACATTTTGTTTTGGGTTTTTCAAGCATGGGCTGGTTGAATATACTCTGTACTCTGCTTATCGCGAACAACAGACAGAACATTCTGTTTGATTCAGTCAGCCCATCGCTGGGATTTACAGCCTGCGTACCTGGCATCACGCCGGGACTGGCACTGAAATTCATACATGACATTGCTCAATTGTGTGATTGGCAGAACATCCTTTTGGACTGATGGTAGCATCTTGTTGTTGAAAATACCACTTGCACAGCCATTGCAAAGTGGCAGCATGAAATGGCTTGCTTAACCTGTTCTATTAATTTGAGAGACTTTTGCCTTTCCAGGGTTACTTGAGGTAGACCAGGCACTTTTAAGGTCTTTGGCCCATTTGAGAGTTTTCATGATACAGGCTATCTTGACTGGTCTATATATATGTAGGGATTTACGGAGACAGCGACGTGGTGGTATTGTCACTGGGATGGTATTCCAGAGACCCAGGGGACTCGGGTTCCTAACCCATGTGAAATTTGAGTTGAATAAAAATCTGGAATTAAAAGTCTAATGGTGATTATGAAACCATTGTCGATTATTGTAAAAACCCATCTGATTCACTAATGTCCTTTCGGGAAGGAAATCTGTTGTTCTTACCTGGTCTAGCCTACATGGGGCTCCAGAACCACAGCAATGTGGTTGACTCTTAAATGCTCCTTCAAGGGCAATTAGGGATGGGCAATATATGCTGGCCCAGCCAGTGAGCGACACCCACATCCCATGAAAGAATTAAGAAAAATTGTATTGCACTATGCATTGCAAGATTGACCTCATCAGCAGCCATGTAAATAGAGCCCCAGCCATTCATTCACATTGCAAGCTTGATGCAGAAATAGTGTGCATCAAAGCTATCCTGCAGGACAATGGCTATCCTGATCAGATCATTGTTTGCTGTGTATCAGGCACTGAGCAGCAGTGGGTCTTCCCCAGGATCAAAGACCCCAAGGGCAGATGTCTCACCCACAGAGAGCCATCGGACCAATCTGATGTTGATAGTTCTTCATTGCTTGGCAGTGCTACTGGGGCGAGTGTGACCTCCACCCAAGACAAGGGATTACTGATGGACTCAGGGCAGGTAAGTGATGGCAGGAGTGGGAATAGATGGGGTTGTATTGATGGGGATCAAAGGGAAGGAGAATGAGAGAGTACTGTGGCTCAATACTGGTCCCTCAACCAGGCACTGAGTGCTATGAATGAGGGGCCATTGCTCTATGACATGCTTTGATGTTTAGGCAGGTGGCAAGACCCCCACCCGCCACTGGGTAGCGAGACCCCCACCCGCCACTGGGTGAATAATATCAGCGGTGGTGAGATGAGGCCCTTAAGTGAGCATTAATTACCCACTTAATGGTCTCGATTGACAGCGGAGTGGAAAGGCTATCCATAGACCTTCCTGTCACAGACTTAATTGAGGCAGAGGTGGGAAAGCAGTGGGTTCTCACCTGTCACCCTCCTACCTGCCACCAAACCTGCCATGGGGTAAGAGCACTAAATTCCACCCAACATGTGTTACTCATGCCACCTTGGAAAAAAGAAATGCAAAGCAGATTTCCACACTATCAACTTCAGATCATCAGGTGGCTTCTCTCATTGATGCCGGTCAATCTTTCTTTATGTCTAACTTCTATCTGTCCCTCTTGCTCACCAATATCTCTGAAGAAATAAAGAACTTTTATAATTATATTGAGCTTTTGACCACCTCAGGATATTCCAGTGAGATTTTCAGCCAATGAAGTACAGCAGTCACTATTGTAATGTGTGAAACATGGCAGTCCTAAACAGCAATAAGATGAAGACTAGATAATCTCTTTCAGTGATGATGGTTAAATGAGAACTCCCCCATGTTTTTTCAAATAGTGTCAAGAGATTATTCACATCTAACTGAGAAACTGATTCTGGACCCAATTTCTCTCCCATTCTCAGCCCATTTTTTTCCACTCTCTGATCTAATTTAGCCCGACCTTTATCGATCATCTATCTCCCTCACTGAGCTTTCTTAGCCCAGTGTCTCTCGTTCACTCTTCTCCAACTCTCCCCAGATTCTGCCTTGCTCACCTTTCTCTTTATGAGCCAACTTTCTCTCTTTCACACACACCATCTCTATGTCATTATTAGGCTCTTTCTCTCTCTCTCTCTCCGACTCCAGGCTCTCTCTTTCTCTCTCTCTGTCTGACTCCAGGCACTCTGTCCTATTGTTTCTCTCCTAGATACATTCTCATTTCATGGGGTGGCACGGTGGCACAGTGGTTAGCACTGCTGCCTCACAGCATCAGGGACCTGGGTTCGATTCCCGGCATGGGTCACTGTCTGTGCAGAGGCTGCACATTCTCCCCGTGTCTGTGTGGGTTTCCTCCGAGTGCTCCAGTTTCCTCCCACAGTCCAAAAGACGTGCTGGTTCGGTGCATTGTCTGTGCTAAATTCTGCCTCAGTGTACCCGAACAGGTGCCGGAGTGTGGTGACTAGGGGATTTCCACAGTAACTTCATTGCAGTGTTAATGTAACTACTCGTGACGCTAATAAATAAACTTAATCCAGCTTTTTGTTAAATTCTTTCTATATGAAGTTTACCTCAGGAAAGATTTTGCAATTTATCATCTAATTATTTTCAAATAAAGTTCAAAATTATGAAGCAGGAAATGCTGGAAATTAAGAGTTCCCCAGAGCAGCTGAATCCCTGATACAAGTGCATCCTTGGAAATGAGACTGACTGCTTAGCCACTCCAGTCAGCGCTGTCTAATCGTGCAACCATGTCTAGGGGGTGATGTTACCGGCTTGTCGTGCCGGTCAATTGGCGTGGCAAGCCGGCAAGATTGTCCTCGGGAAGAGCGTGAGGCTGATCTAAATATTTATGAGGAGATTTCAATATAATTAGTGAGTCCTAGACGTCACTTGCCTTAACGACCTCGCCGGTGGTAGTCCACCAACGGGGACCTGACATGATGGTCTTGCCGGTGGGACATTGAAGAGGTCACATATTACTTGGACAACAAGAATCTAAATGAGGTAGAGCTATCAGGAGAGCATCAAAGGCTAAGCCTCTTTTCTCTTGCAAATAAAAGTCTGAGGTGTGATCTAATCGAGATCTTTAAAATCATGTAAGGTTCTGATAGAATAGACCCAAAGAGCATGCCTCCACTTTTTGAGTTGATCTAATTTATTATTGTCACATGTATTTCTTGCGCGCTATACAGACAAAACATGCCGTTCATAGATTACATTGAGGAGAAGGAAAGGAGAGGGTGCAGAATGTAGTGTTAGTCATGGCTAGGGTGTAGAGAAAGATCAGCTTAATATAGGGTAGGTCCATTCAAAGGTCTGATGACAGCAGAGAAGAAACTGCTCTTGAGTGAGTTGGCACATGATCTGAGACTTTGTGGGGGCAATTCTCCCATCTTGCTGAGAGAATCTCACGTCGGCCAATTCATGGGTTCGCACATGTGTTCCCGCCCGATAGCATCTCCCAATGCTGGGTTTCTGGCCGTGCCAGCTCCGCACCAGAGGCAGCAAGGCCATTTATAATTTAAATTTCATCTCCCCCCCTGCCAGAGTGGTTCACTCTAGCGGGGATTACAGTAGCTCCCTACTAACAGGAACATATGGGGGGATGGGGCCTGATTGGGGTGGGGCCTGGTGGGCCAATCTGTGGGGGTGGGGTTTTGGCTGCCACTCTGCAAACAGGGTCAGTGGGGGAAGGAGGGAGGCTGGCGATCGGTGCGGGCTGGGGAGGTGGAGGTCAGCCTGCTAGGGGGGCCTGAATTGCGGGGGTGTTTGGGACTGTGAGGGTGGGGAATGGAGGGGGGCTGGAGATTGGGGCTGGCCCGGGAATGGTCGGGGGGCCAGCGATTGAACCGTTGAGGGGACGGAGGGCAAGGCAATGTGGGAGTTGCAGGGCTGGTGAGCAATTAAGCGGGCCAGCAATCGGGAGGCCAGCAGTGCGAGGCTACTGTGCATGCGCCAACTGTGGCGCTGACAGATCAGCACATTCACAGTGACCCGCTCAGCGATATGCTGCCATCCTCTCCAGCGGGAATAGGCCCCACCCACTGATTTTTAATGACATTCACTCTAGTGACCTCTGCACTGCACAAAGTGTGGGAGATTCTTCTTGGCACTCCCACTGAAAAAACCAACGTGAATTTCTCCAGTTTTCACACAAACCCGACACTTAGAATTTTGTCGGGAGAATTATGGCCTGTATCTTTTTCCCGATGGAAGAAGGTGAAAGGGAGTATGTCCAGGGTGTGTGGGGTCCTTAGTTAGGCTGGCTGCTTTTCTGAGGCAGTGGGAAGTTTAGATGTAGTCAATGGATGGGGGCGGCTTTGCATGATGATCTGAGATATGTTCACAACCCTTTGTAGTTTCTTACAGTCTTGGTCAGAGCAGGAGCCACACCAAGCATCTGGAAAGGATGCTTTCTATGGTGCATCTGTAAAAATCTGTAAGAGTTGTAGTGGACATGCCAAATTTCCTTAGCCTTCTGAGAAAGTAAAGGGAAAGAGCAAAACCAGAGGCCATCGATAAAAGATAATTATTATGAAATAAATCTAGAGAGTGGTGAAAACTTGCTACTACGTGGAATAGTTGATGGCTAACCATGTAAGGGAGAAGAGAATAGTGAATTATGCTGACAGAGTTAGATGAAGAAATATAGGGGGAGGCTGGCATGAAGCTGACTGGATTAAATGGCCTGTTTCTGTGCTCTATATTCCACACACTTTTATGAATAATGAGATTGTATTGGGCGGAGAAGGGGGGTTGTGGGCATGGGATTGCTTTAGAGGAGGAGGATTGGCCGTGCTAAATTGTCCCTTAGTGTCAGGGGGACTACCAAGGTTAAATGCATGGGGTTGTGGGGATGGGGCCTGGATGGGATTGTGGTCAATGCAGACTCGATGGGCCGAATGGCCTCCTTCTGCACTGTAGGGATTCTATGATTCTATGATCTATGAGGAGGTTAAAGGAATAGGAAGAGAAGTTTTAAGTGCAAAGATGAGGTTTTTAAATTTGAGGTGTTGGGGAACTGACAGTGTAAAAATGACAATTCAGAGGAAATTTGGGTCAGTTCTTTCACATGCTCAAGAGAAATGAATTATTGTGTATGGGAACAGGCCATTAACCTAAACTGTGCCTGCAGTACCAGAGTATTTCTTCCAAAGAGTAGTATGTCATGTAAAAAAAGATTTCCATAAGAAACAATTAATCCTGTGTTGAGTCACTTATTTAGAAAGAGGTGGGGAAATGTTGGACTAGGAATAGGATTAAGGTTATAAAGAGGAGTACAGGGAAAGATAATTACCCTGTTGGACTACTTTGTATTGTAGGCAGAATGTAGCTGATTAGGATTGAAATACTGAAATTCCAAGCTTATGATAGACTTTCTTTGACGGCCTGGCAGAAACGTCACAATGTTTTATCCTAGAAAGTTTACATGTGGTCACTCACTTTGTTCAGGAGGTTAAGTTTGAGATGTTAGTAGATAAACAAGGCTAAAAGTGTCTGTGAGAGTGTCTGCTAGCCATCCTTGTTATAACACTCCATGTGACAACACTGTGACACTGCCACCTACTAACAACCTCCTTAAGTAGAGCTATCATTTACTTAATGACAGAAGCTTTAAAAAAGCCTTGATACCTCCTGGTGACTCAGTGAATAGTCGAACCAAACAAACCAAGAATGTTCAAGGACGCATCCTTACATGAGTAATGAAAGGGCTATTACATTGGGCTTCACTGCTGTTGGTTTAGGGTGGGAAAAATAAATCAATTTTCCTCCTCTCTATCACTACTTAGTGACCCTTACTGGAAATGTTTGAGCGTGCGTGTGTGTGGGTGTGTGTGTGGATGTGTGTGTGTATGCACACTTGTGGATGTACACACACTTGTGGATGGGTGTGTGAGTCTATATTGGATGAAGACAGCATTGGATTTGACTGCGGTGCTCCATATAGTTGAATAACCTCTATCACTTACTGTCAGGACTCAAGCATGATTAATGACCACCTTGGATTGGTACCAGAGTGTAATTGGCCATTCCAGCAAGGAAATAATTGCTTCAGAAGAGGAAGGCAGGAGAAGTTTTGTGACTGAACTGAATTATTTAAGTGTTGAGGGCAGGATTCTCCGGCCATTCACACCAGCGGGATTCTCCCGTCCCGCTGCAGTGAACGGAGATTTGGCTGAGCACCAAATTCTCCATCCTCTCTGGCAGTGGGAGCGGGGCATGAACAGCCAGAGAGATCGGGCCGCATCTCAATACCACTGGGCAATTATAGACAAAACCAACTCAATCGCAGCCACAGTCACATTTGTGTCACCTCATACATTAAAAGAATTTCAGAATATTTAAGAACATGGTGCTGCATTAACATGTGATTCTTCCAAAACAGGATGAGATGGTGGAAAAGCCAAAACTGAAGGGCCGCTTAACAATTATCCAATCTAATTTTATTATCTAATAATTACAATGAGTTATCTATTGTATATTTGGACATTGCTGTTTGGGGTATATCTTTACATTGTAGAATATGTGTAACCTTCAAAAATACTTTCCCCAATGTAAACATAAAGTAATCCAAAATTTACACAAATCATTGGTTAGGCTACAATTAAAATATTGTACCCAGTTATCCATACCGTTATTTAACAAGGATGCCAAGACCATTGAGAGACTGCAGAAAACATTCAATAAAACCAAATGAGAATCTTTAGCTGATGAAAGAAGAGAGATTTCTGTATTCAACTTTAACAAATGACTCTAAGTGCTGAGTAAATTCTGTAGATGGGAACAGAAAGTTAGAAAGGGATAAAGACAGGTTTGGTGAGTGGGAAAAAAATCCTGTGGAATTTAATGTGAGAATCTATTTTGAGGCATGAAAGATACATAAGAATATTTTCTTAATGGTGAGATGCTAGAAACTGTGGAGGAGCAAATGGATATGGGTGTCTATTTGCGCAAATCACCAAATCCTTGTGTATGGGACAAAATGATTAATGGAACATTGGTCTTTGTCTCAACAAAATTGGAGTACAAGTACAAAGCATGGGAGGTAATGCTGCAGTTGCACAGAGCATTGGTTAGAAGCTATCTGGACTACTGTGTTCAATATTTGACACTGGACCTCAGGAAGAATGGATTGGTCTTGGTAGCGGTTACATTGCAGATTCACCAGAGTAATACCTGTGCTTGGAGAGGTAAATTATGAGATCTGGGCACATAAACTTGGGTTGTTCTCACCTGAGATTAGAAACTTGAAGGATGATTTAGCTGAGCATTTGGAAATCATGAAAGGATTCAATTGAGTGTAGACAAAGAAGTTGTTTCCTCTGGTGGGGAAAATCAAGAACTACAGCGCACAATCTTAAAAGTTACAGCTAGGGCCATTTAAGAATGAAATCAGAAAATGCATTATCATACAAAGAGTAATGGAAATCTGGAATTCTCTTCCCAAAGGCTGTGGAGACTAGGATCATTGACACTTTCAATACTGAAGTAAGTAATTTCTTGTTGTTTTAAATTATATGGAGCAAAGTTGTGTAAAAGGAATTGAGTTACAGATCAGCCATGATCTAACTAAATGGTGGTACAGGTTTCAGAGACTGAATGAGGAGAAACAAGAGAAACTGGGAATATTTTCATTAGAACAAAAAAGATGGAAGAAATCCGATAAAGGTGTTTCAAATTGAGAAATTCTGTTAAAGTAAATCAGAAAAACTGTTCCCATCAGTTACTAACTGAAAGGCATTAGTTTAAGATCATCATCAAAAGAATAAAGGGAGAAATTAGAAGAATTGTTCCTTTCATAAATGATTAATAGAGCAGGGAAACATTTGCCAGAAGCATTGATGGGAGTAAAGTTGATAACAGCTTTTAAAGGGGAAGTGGATAAACATCTGGCATAGCCACAATATATTGTGACGTTCGATGATTCTAATGCCTCTCACTTACCTTGTTTGGCTTCTTGTTCTTGATCATACTGAAGGACTGCCTGCAAAGAGTGCGCATCCAGTGGTATGGACAACAAGTGAAGATCCAAACCAAGTTTTCATGCTTGAGTTCCAAGACATTGATGGTGATCCCTGTTGATTTGTGTATCATAAGACAAGACCATAAGATATAGGAGCAGAATTAGGCCTTTCAGCCCATTGAATCTGCTCTGCCATTTAATCATGGCTGATATCAGAAGACCACAAGGCCATTACTAGACATTTATATTTGCAGCCAAAGCTTACAATCAATCCATCAATTTGCAGAAACCAGAGGTTATGCTCAAACTAATATCTGGTTCACTGTATATAATACCATCCTTATTCATTGAAATTACAGAGCTGAATTCAGTCCAACAATTCACCTTCCTATGCAACATCTTGCCGTCAGATGCATTTCAGGATAACAAAATGTTTCTTCCTGCCTAAGGAAGCATGTGTGGACTAAAAATCAAAACCATTCTCAAAGTGTAATGAGGAAGTGGTTCAATTTTCTCTGCCTCAAAATACTTGAAGAGCACATATGTGCCACATCAAAAGCCTTGACAGCTTCCACCGCTACAGCTACCATTCCATTATGAACAGCAAATGGTAGGCAAGATGTCAATCAATGATTAGATTGTTGGTATATGCCAGCTTGTCTGCAATAGAGGCCTTGTTGATCAAGCATCAAGTGAGATGGTCTGGGCAGGCCAAGGAAAAATGCCTATAGAGGGTTATTCAACTGTGACATAGGCACATGTTGGAAAGGATCAATGTGAAATCCTGGGAGTAACTTCTTAGGGACATAGAAACATTAGGAAAGAGGGAGGTCATTTAGTCTCTTGAGCCTGTTCTTCCATTCAGTGAGATCATGGTGATCTGTGATCTAATTCCATACCTCTTGGTACCTATTGTTGACAGAAATGTATCAATCTCAGTTAAAATTAACAATTAGAATCATAGCGTTAATAGAGTTGTACAGCAAAGAAAGAGGCCCTATGGCCCATCATGCCTACACCGGCCATCAAGCTCCTATCTATTAGATATTGCTTTTGGTGCTAATGCGGTAAGGGATATGGGTGAAAGGTGGGATCTGGACATTGGTTTTGATGACCAGCCATGATCAAAATGAATGGCAGAGCAGGCTCGAAGGGCCGTTTCCATGTTCCTATTCTAAATTCCTTTTTCCACCACTTGGTCCATAGTCTTGTATGCCATGGCATTTCAAGTGCTCATTCAAATGCTTCTTATATGTTGTGAGGGTTCCCGTCTCTTCCATCCTTTCAGGCAGTGAGTTCCAGATTCCCACCACCCTCTGGGTGAAAAAGTTTTTCCTCAAATTCCCACTAAATCTTTTGCCCCTTGCCTTATATCTATGCCATTTATTTATTGACCCCTCTACTAAGGAGTAAAGTTTTTTCCTATCTACCCTATCTATGTCCTTCATAATTTTGCATACCTCAATCAGGTCCCTCCTTCAGCCTTCTCTGCTCTAAGGAAAGCAAACCCAGTCTAACCAGCCTCTTTTCATAGCTGAAATGCTGCAGCTCAGGCAACATCCTGGTGAATCTTCTTGCACCCTTTCTAGTGCAATCACATCCTTCTTATAGTGTGGCAGCCACAACTGCACATAGTATTATAGCTGTGGCCTAACAAACATTTTATACAGCTCCATCATAATTTCCCTGCTCTTATATTCTATGCGACACCACTGAACACAGGCTTCCAATCTCAGAAACAACCTTTGACCATCACTCTCTGCCTCCTGCCACTAAGCCAATTTGGATTCAATTTGCCAAATTGCCTTGGATCGCATGTGTTTTACTTTCTTAACTAGTCAAAAGCCTTATTGAACTTCATGTAGGCTACAGCAGCTGCATTTCCTTCATCTACACACTGATTCACCTCCTCGAAAAATTCAATCAAATTTGCTAGGCATGATCTCCCTCTGACAAAACTGTGTTTGACTATCCTTGATTAATCCTTGGCTCCCCAAGTGGACAGTAAGAAGTCTCACAATACCAGGTTAAAGTCTTCTTACTGTGCCTACCCCAGTCCAACGCCAGCAACTTCACATCATGGTATCCAAGTGGAGATTACTTCTGTCCCTCAGAATTTTTTCCAATAATTTCCCTACACTGATGTTAGACTCACTTGCCTGTAATTCCTTGGTTTTTCCCTACTTCCCTTCTTGAATAATGGTACCACATTAGCTGTCCTCCAGTCCTCTGGCACCTCACCTGAAGAAGGAGCGAGACTCTGAAAGCTTATGCTACCAAATAACCCAGTTGGACTTTAATCTGGTGTTGTGAGACTTCTTACTGTACCTCTTCTGTGGCCAGGGAGGATTTGAAAATTAGCACCTGAATCCTTGCAATCTCCTCCCTTGCCGCATACAGGAGCCTAGGATATATTCCATCTGGGCCTGGGTATTTATGCACTTTTAATCCTGCTAAAGGATTAAAAGGGAGGGGGGGGGGAGGGGGGTGGGGGGGGAGGGAGGGGTGAGTGGGAGGGAGGGGGGAGGGGATGGGGGGAGGGGGGATGGGGAGGGGGAGGGGGAGGGAGGAGGGGGGAGGGAGGGAGGGAGGGGGAGGGGGAGGGAGGGAGGGGTAGGGGGGAGGGAAGGAGGGAGGGGGGGGGAGGAACGGGGGTGGAGGGAGGGAGGTGGGGGGAGATGTCTTGCCTGGGAGACACACTGCAGGCCAGGAGCTCGTGATTGTGTTGAATCCAAGATATCCAGAAGAAGAAAGGAACATTTGGCCCCATGGTTCAGTGATGCCTCCACAGAGAATCCCCTCCAGGCCACCCAGGAAAGGCAGGAGGTACTGTTTCCCCAGGGTGGGAGCTGCACGCCCTCTCATCTGACCAGGGTGGCCTGGGAGGAGAGCGGCTGGGTGGTTAGCGCAAATGTGAGGAAAAACAAACAATTGTGAGAATGTCTCAGCTCAATATTACACCTTCTGGAATCTGCTGCATCATACACCTGCGATAGCCATTTCATTTGGCTCATCTACATCCTGATCCTTGTCAGATCCATCGCCTTCCACGTCATCCTTATTGGAGAAGAGATCTGACTCCTCCATTTCTCTCCCAGGCAAGACATCCCCCCCCACCCCCTTCGCAGTGTTAGGTTGTGAGGAGCAGCAGATAATGATCTGGATACACAGTGTGCTGAGTTAGGCCGCATTTGGAGTATTGCATGCAGTTCTGGTCACCACACTACCAGAAGGAGAGGGTGCAAGAAGGTTTACCAGGATGTTGCCTGGTCTGGAGGGTTTTAGGTATGAGGAGAGGTTGGATAAACTCAGATTGTTTTCACTGGAAAGACGGAGACTAAAGGACGCCCTGATAGAAGTCTACACATTTTGAGAGGCATAGATAGGATAGATAGTTAGAGGCTTCTTCCCAGGGTGGAAGGGTCAACTACAAGAGGGCACAGGTTCAAGGTGAGAGGGGAAAAGTTTAGGGGAGACGTGCGGGGAAAGTTTTTCACACAGAGGGTGGTGGGTGCCTGGAACGCACTGCCAGTGGAGGTGGTGGAAGCCGGCATGTTAGCAACATTCAAGGTATATCTTGATTAGACACATGAACGGGAGATGAACAGCGGGATAGAAACCATGTATCGATGCAGATTTGGTGGGCTGAAGGGCCTGTTCCTGTGCTGTACTGTTCTTTGTTCTTATGCCTTGGATGTTTGAAGTGTGCATCTAGCTTCTGCCCAGCTGCCGTGTATCTTGAATGAATTCACCTGCATCCCTTCCTTCGTACCGCTGTCAGGTACAAGCCAATCACACCTACACAACTTCAGTTCCAAATCTTAATGGAGTCTCGCAGGAATGTGCTCCATTAGTCAAAGAGATATGTTCCTTCAATGGGCATTTCAACCTCAACAACAGTACTCAGCTGAACCTTGTTCTCCACGTCTAGAGCAAATAGTTATTAGGGTGCCCCTTCACTCAGCCAAAAAGAGGAACCATAAACTCTCTGCTTTGAGACCCCTCTCATATCGTTTTTTTCTGAATATTTTTTGAACTGCGTCACTATTTTAGAAAGTAGAAGATGGTTCGTCTTCAGTTTGTGATTGCTTCCAGCACCTTCCAACCTCCCCCTGTCACCCATCAAGCTCCTCCCATCCTCCTCCATAATCACCACCCCCTAATTCCTCTCCCTCCTGAGAGCATCCAGCCTCCCTTCAGTTTTCCTTGACCCTATTGTTACTGATGTTGACATTCCTGTTCTCCTCCCTGTTCCCTCCAATGTTGACATCTCCCTGCCCTTCATGGATCTGATCCCTCATGTTCTTGAGGCCAATGGCATCTCCTAAACTTGCCCCAGACAGTGTGGCCCCATTCTCTGGACAGTGTATTGAATATACCTCCTGGACACCCTCTCCCCCTCCCCCTCTGGTCCTCTTACCCTCCCTCTTCCTGCCTGTGTCTCACCCTTCCCCATCTTTCCATTCCCTTAGTCCCTACAAAAGCGATGGGTAGGCAAAGACTAGCTGATCCACTTAGCCTGACACACATCCCATGATGATTGTAGCATGAAGACTAATACTTCCCACTGCCCCCTACACTGCCCCTCCTGCCAGCAAGTCCCTGTAAGTGTATAATCTCCTGAGAGAGAGAGAGAAAAACCTTGGGCCAATGAGGTAACAAATATTCTGGAGAATTTCTCTCCAACCCCCTCAGGCGATTAAAACCAGTGCGATATAAAACTGAGTCTTATACATACAAACTCTTTTGAAGATTTCTCCACCCACTGCTGCTATTTGATCTAAGCATTTGGCACTTCAGATCCATTGCTCTCGAGAGGAAGTTGGCATTTAGTAAATTGCTCTTAAGTGGATTGACCTGTTAAAAATAAAGCTGAGGCAACAACTTTGAACACGTCCGTCTGTTGCTTATTCCTACATCTTCTAAAAATAAATGTGCAAGTAATAAATAAACATGTAACTGCAACCTTAAAATGTACCTGTGTCCTTTTAGTGAAGTCATGCAGCACGGCACTTGCACTGGGAGAAACATTAGGCTCAAACCTACACAAATCCTCTTGGAATCTAACGCTTGAATGAATTAAGTGGATTTGTAAATGTATTTACAGCTTCATTTGCTTTAAAGAGAATTGGGGCTTTCTTCTACAAGAAAACTCATTACACGGAGTTTCACAGTGTTCAGAGAGAATTTTTTTTAGATGACAAAGGAGTAAATTTGCACTTCCATACAGTATTGTGTGAGGTCTTGCCATGTTTTTATCTTAAATGCTTGTGTTCGCAGAGATCCAGATAAAGCATCCTGTGAACTTCTTGGCAAAATTCCTAAACAACTCCAACAATAAAATCACTGAAAGAGAGCTAATGAGGATTTTCTATGTTAACATTATGACACCTAGTGGATGCTACATTTTTTATTGTCTGTCCCTTGTTTAACATTAATTACTCCAATGTTTCGCGAAGAGGACTAGTTTCCTATTCATCATTTGGAAATTATTTGGCACACGTCAGATTATTTCTGTAAAATTATGTTCTGCAATGTCTTCTTCAGAAGTTACAGCCCAACCAACATGCTCCTATATAACACTAACAATCTGCACTTTAGACTATACAACAACAACAACTTGCATTTACTTAGCAACTTTGAAGAAGCAAACCATCCCCAGGCACTTTGCTGCCGTGTTATCCACAAAATTTGACACTGAGCCATATAAGGAGGTATTAGAGCAGATGTCAAAAGTTTGTTCAAAGAGGTAATTTTTAAGGAGCGTCTTAAAGGAGGAAAGAGGTTTAGGCAGGCAAGAGATTTAGGGAGGAAGTCCCAGAGCTTAGGGCCTCGGCAGTTGAAGCCATGACTGCCTATGTTGGAGCAATTAAAATTGGGGATGTGCAAAAGGGCAGAGTTGAAGGAGTGCAGAGATCTTGGAGGGTAGCACCGAAAGGGGTTACAGAGGGAGGGAGGGGAAAGGCCAGGGGAGGACATGAAAACAAAGATGAGCATTTTAAAACCGAATGGATTTTAAACTCCATGAACCTTCTTCTCAGGATAACAGGGACACAGATTTTTTGACATGCCACTTGGGCAATAAGCATCCCCTGGGCAGAGCACAGTTAGGAAAATCAGGTGGAGAGCGTCACTCTCCTTTTACAGAAGCCGTCAAAATTTCCTTCCTTTTATTTTAGTGGGGGTAAATATGGACAGGTTCTGTTATCAGTATGTAATCCTGTTTGCTTGATATTTTCTCTGTGCTTCGCTCAAACGATGCTTCAGCCTGACCAGTGAAGAAGAAAATCTATCCAAGGCCAGTTTTTACCCATATTTGATATGCACGTATGTGCACTTCCAGCAGAGGTCACCAGGACCAAGACCGCTGGACACCTCCACTCACTTCCCTAGCTGAGGTCAGCTAACTCACTACGGTCTGGGAATTGAACTGGTGACCTTTACTGGTCTGTATGTCTCACTGGATAAACTCATTGAGCCATTGGGAGAGCCCTGATCAAGGCTATTTAACCAACTTTGAATCACTGCCAGAATACATTACTTTTACATGATCACTTTGTGAAGTTATTCAAACCAAACACAAGTTTATGTCACAAGATGGCAGCTGCAATTAATTCACAAATACACGCCATTTATCCCTCTCAATGTACAGTGCATGCCAAGATCTGTAACCCAAAACTTAAAACAGTGGATGAATAAACACAGGATTCAAATTTAGTTTACATTAAGCATGATGAGCCAATTGCCACATTTTACATACAAGTTTTTCAATCAACTTTATATTTATCTAAACTTGTACCTAATATGATCAGGAATTACTATTATGTTGCCTTTTAAGCCTCTAACAAACATTTTTTATGTACTGTACTGAAATACAATATAAATCCTTTTTGATTTATACTATACATCAGAAATCACGTAGGAAACAGGCCAGATTCATAGTCAATTGGTAAAGATCTTGCCCCACATGTTTTTGAATCAATGTTTCCTTTTGGCATCACAGCTGAGAAGACCAATATTACCTTCGACTGATAAGTGATATGGAACACCACCTCCGAAAACACCTTGAGCCTGTGATTGAAGAAGTACATGATGTGTCCAACATGTTCCAATGCCAGTGCTTAGCTAATGGATTGAGTCAGATTTTAAAGCAAGCTATGACTTTGAAAACAAAGAGACGAGAGCCAAGAAGTCAACCTGATCCAAAAAATAGGTTCAGGCATGAATTGTGCATCCCACTGATAGTTACTCTAATACTGAGTTTTCTTAAAGAGAAAAAGTTGCCATTTGCAGGCAAGAGTGGTAAATGAGGAAACCATGCATTATGATAACATCATGTGCAGGAGTTGACAGAGAGCAATGAACTAAAGGGAGCAGAAATCCAGAGAGAGCAAGGGTCGAGAGAGAGCAGAGACTTGAGAGTGCAGGAATCGGGAAGAGGAGGAAACTGGAGGGAGCAGGAGTGAAGAGAGAGCGGGAGCCCTGAGGAAGCAGAGATCCAGAGAGGGCAGAAATCCAGGATTACGGAGAGAGCAGGAGCCTGGAGAGAGCAGGAGCCAAGAGAGAACAGCAATCCAGAGAGGTCAGGGACTTGGAGAAAGCAGGGATCTGGGGAGAGCAAGAACCCAGAGGTAGCATTCCACTCCAATTGCTGCTCATTTGATTATTCTTGATATGGACATGGTCACACATGGTATCAGCTGTGAGGCTGGACCTGTCTTTGGAGACCCCCTGGGGTTCATGGACCCCAGTTTCAGAAGTTCTCACATTGACTAGGTTTGTATTCCCTTGAATTTACAAAGTTGAACGTTTAAAATGATATCGAAGTTCAATAGGGTATGTGGACAGAAGATTTTCCCCCTGCTGAGGGAATCCAAAATGAGGGAACAGCATTAATGTTCAAGCTAGGCCATTTAGACATCAAATCTAGAAGAACTTCTTCACACAAAGGGAAGTCAAATCTGGGAATCTCTCCCCCAAAAGCTGAGGGTACTGGCTAAATTGAAATGATCAAGACTGAGAACATTGGATTATTGTATCATGCTTCTTTATTAAAGTTCAGACTTCCCACACCTCACCTTTAAGTTGTCAGCCATGGCTCAGTTGGTAGCACTCTGACTGTGAATCCAAATGTTCTGGGTTCAAGTCCCATTCCACAGACTTAAGCACAAAGCTCTCTGTTGACACTTTTGCGCAGTGGCGAGATTGCTGCACTGTTAGAGATGCTGTGTTTCATATAAAATGTTAAACTGAGATCCCGTCTGCTCCATTGGGTGGATGTAAAAGATCCTGTGGCATTATTTCAAAGAACAAGAACATGGCTGATATTTATCCTTTAATCAACATCACAAAAACAGGTGGTCTAAACTGGCCAGTGAGCTCTCTTGGTTTCAAGACTCGACCATATGCAGTTGGAAATCGTTGACCCAAGTAAAAGAATCCTACAGTAAGCGATGACTACACTTCAGGAGTACTTCACTGTTTGTAAAGTGCATTGGAGCAGATTTATTGATTTGATTTATTATTGTCACATTGGAGCAGCCTAAGGTTGTGAAATGCACTAAATAAATACAATCTATAATTATAATAAATTGCTTTCTTTAGTGCTTCCAACTCAAATCTCTGTCAATTTCTCTAAATTCTAATCTCATAAAAGGATTTATTCTGGAAAGAAGGAATGGAAATTTATTTGGTTCTGTTCACCACCTTACTTATTACTTGAGAAACATAAGGCTGCGGTGAGCTTACGCCACCTTTCTCTATCTTTAGCCACATTTTGTGCTTCGTCCCATGTGAGCCCCATCTCACTCAGTTCTGCCAACACAGTTCGACGCCATGTAGTCTTTGGTCTGCCTGGCCTTCTCTTCCCTGGTGGTGTCTGTCTAAAGGCCACCTTGGCTATTCTCTCTAGTGGCATTCTGAATACGTGGTCAAGCCAGTGGAATCAGCGATATTTGACCTCATTTATAATGCTACAATAGCCAGCTTTTTCATGCAAGTCTAAGTTGAAACTGAAGTTGAAGCTGAAGTTCAAGTTGAAGCTGAAGCAAGTCTAAGTTGAAGTTGAAGTTCCAGGCATATGGCATGCTTGCCTTTATTGGATGGGGCATAGAGTATAAAAGTTGGCATATGATGTTGCAGTTATATAGAACGTTGGTTAGGCCACATTTGGAATACTGCGTCCAATTCTGGTCGCCACACTACCAGAAGGACATGGAGGCTTTGGAGAGAGTGCAGAAAAGGTTTACCAGGATGTTGCCTGGTATGGAGGGTATTAACTATGAGGTGAGATTGAGTAAACTAGGGTTGTTTTCCCTGGAAAGACGGAGGTTGAGGGGCAACCTAATAGAAGTTTATAAAATTATGAAGGGCATAGATAGGGTGAACAGTTGGAAGCTTTTTCCCAGGTCAGAAATGCCAAACACAAGGGGTCACAAGTTCAGGGTAAGGGGGGCAAGGTTCAATACAGATCTGCGGGGGACGTTTTTTACACAGAGGGTGGTGGGGGCCTGGAATGCACTACCAAGCAAGGTAGTTGAGGCAGACACGCTAGGATCATTTAAGACTTATCTAGATAGCCACATGAACAGACTGGGAAAGAGGGATACAAACGGATGGTCTAGTTAGGAACACATGATCGGTGCAGGCTTGGAGGGCCAAAGGGCCTGTTCCTGTGCTGTATTGTTCTTTGTTATTTGTTCTTTTGTTTCACCAGGAAATGTGGGAGATTTTCTTTAGACGTCCATTATGGAAAACCTCCACTCCGCTCATATCTGACTTTATGAGTGGAATTTTCCCATTCCACCCACCACAGGAACCATAGCGGGCTGGACAGGACCATACCCATAACAAGAACGAGACAACCTATGAATTTTGTATCACCATATTTTGCTGGACAGTTTGCACCTCTCGCCCACTACCTCACGAAAACAGCAACTTCCCTTCAAACTTCCTGTGAGTTTCTTGAGATTGTTGCATTTGTGCATTAATTGCCAATTAATCTTGCGGCATAAAATGTGGGCTGTTACTTAATAGTGTAATTAACTTTTTAATTAGGTGATTTATGTACTTGCAATGCCAATAAACCCCTCCAGCCCAGTAAGGAAATAAGTTATAATGTGAAATCTCATTCCTACTTTTAAAAATATAATTTTTTTGAAAATCACATTTTTCTGTCTCATTTTATTCTCTAATTCAATATTTCTTTCCCTCTTTTTAGTTTTCTTTCTGTATCTGACTTGACTTTAATTCATCCTATTTATTTCTCATCATCCCTGTTTCTTTCTCAAGGAAATAGGTTGTTAGTTCCATTTTTCTGCACGGTTCCAGATGCCCCACTGCAGTTCCAGCAGGTTACATGGCTAAACAAATTGAGCTGAAATTTGTGAAAGGAAATCTAACGAACGGGATATGCCACAAGATACCCAAGTCAAGCAAAATTTGATCCATCATTTTCTTGTTTCCTGCTGCTCCATTGCAACAATTGGTTAACAGTAGATTTTAAACATTGTGGTTTTGATTTGATTTATTATTGTCACATGTTTTGGGATACAATGAAAAGTATTGTTTCTTGAGTGCTATACAGACAAAGCATACCGTTCATAGAGTACTTAGGGGAGAAGGAAAGGAGAGGGTGCAGAATGTAGTGTTACTGTCACAGATAGGGTGTAGAGAAAGATCAGCTTAATAGATGGTAGGTCCATTCAAAAGTCTGCTGGCAGCAGGGAAGCAGTTGTTCTTGAGTCGTTGATAGGTGATCTCAGACTTTTGCACATTACTGAGCAGTTCCTATTTCAGATGCTAATGGGATTAATGGGATGGGCCCACTCGCATGTGGCAGCCACACTAATACTTGTGATGTGAAACACTCACTAATGTTCAGAATGATAAGGTGTATTTTATGAATGCAAGTATTATTTACCATCGTTCACTCCAAAGAGGTGCAGCAAACTTACTGGGAGCGATATTAAATAGCAGCTCACATTGGGCAGACAGAGGCAGAATGTCACCCACCTGATGCCCTCAACATAAAGCCCAAGCTGTCTTGAGGGTTGAGTATCTTCTGATTGATAAGCTGTGAGTGCTGAACAAGTTGTCAGGGGCAACTTGCCCATTGGGGTGGGTATGGAATCTGATGTTCCCACCATGCAACCTAGTTGGAAGTAATGTGTAAAGGGAGGGATGCAATCACAGGCATGGAGAGGGATGCATCTTCTTTTATTGCTTCGCCTGACTCCACAAAAAATCTATAAAAAAAAGAACTGGTACTTACCTTTTACTGATTGGCATAGAATGGTTCTTTAGAATTGCTGCTTAAGTCATTTACAACTGATCCCAATATAAACAAAAAAGAACTCGCATTTATAAAGCACATTTATATGGTAAAATATTCCAAGGCACTTTACAGGAACAGTGTTGAACAAAATAGAACACCAAGTCACGAAAAGAGATATTTGGACAGTTGGACAAAACCTTGGTCAAAGAGGTAGGTTTTAAGGAGCATTTTCAAGGAGGAAAGAGCGTTAGAAAGGTGGAGAGGTGTAGGGAGGGTATTCCAGAGCTTGGGAGTAAAGCAAACTGAAGGTGTGACCACCAATGTAGAACAGTTTAAATCTGGAATTCTCAAGATGCCAGAGTTAGAAGAGTACAGGCATCTTGGAGAGTTGTGGGCTGGAAGAGATTACAGAGATATACAGGGGAGAGACCATAGAGGGATTTGTAAACAAAGATATTGCTTGATCAGGAGCCCATGTAGGTCAGTAAGCAGAAGGATGATAGGGGAATGGGATCTTGTGCGAGTTAAGGCATGGGCAGCAGAGTTTGGGATCACCTCAAGTTTATGGAGTGTCATATGTGGGAGGCCAATTAGGAGTGAGTTGGGATAGTCTAGTGGAACTAAAGCATGAATGAGGGTTTCATCAGCAGTTGAATGGAATACCATAGCTTCGGGTTTAGACAGGTGAAGGCACAGCCATCAATGGTGAAGCACTTAAATGTGGGGATGAGCACGAGGCCAGAACTGAAGGTGCGCAGTGATCTTGGATGGTTGTGGGATTGAATGGGGCTACAAAGATAGGAAGGGCCAAAGCCAGGAAGTGTTTTGAAAACGAGGTTGAAAAAAATTAAAACTGAACAATTGCCAGACCAGGAGCCAATGTAGCTCAGTGGACATAGGGTTGATGGATGAATGAAACTTGGCAGAGTATTGATGTCCTCATATCTACAAAGGCATGGCTGAGCATTTCAGCAGTAAAGGAGCAGAGGTAGGCTCATGCTCTGTCCACGGCTACCTCAAAGATTGCAATGGGGTCTTATGTATAAATTAGGGACCAAATTAGCATCCTGTAAATTGGCTCCTCCCTGAAAGAGGTAGATAGATACCCGAGTCTCCATTGTGAAGGATCTCATAAGAATGGCAGCAGCCATACGAAGAGAAGGATAGGAATAGCGAAAGGCTGGTAAATGTTACACTGCCATTTTTAGCCCAATACCATATTGTTCCCGAGAGGCGGAGGCAATTAATGTTGGCCCCACTGATTACAGTAAGTTTACTAAAATACATTTTGCATATAATTGTGAGAGAAAGCTATTTATGAAGCTCAGGTTCCAGAACTACCTACAGGATGGAAAAGACTCTACAGATCTGTCATGTTGGTTATGAGCTGGTTAGATTACAGAATACAAGCTTTAGATATCATGGGGTATATTTTCCTCATTGCCTCCTGGGAAGTAAGCAGGTGCAACACAGCACTCTATCATTCCCCAAAACAGAACCTGCACAATTTTAGTTTCATTTGGAAACAAAGAACAAAGAACAAAGAACAGTACAGCACAGGAAACAGGCCCTTCGGCCCTCCAAGCCTGTGCCGCTCCTTGGTCCAACTAGACCAATTGTTTGTATTCCTCCATTCCCAGGCTGGAGGTGGGAACATGAGATGGGTCCAGTAAAAGACTGGTGTAAGGGTTATGCCAGTTTGCCATTTAGGCAGTGGCAAAGGAAATCTAAATTCTGTTTCTTCAGCTAATTGCATACCTCTGTCTGCACGAACATAACATACAGATAGCAATACCTGCACGTTTGGTGACATTATTGTATTGACAGTACTTCAGCATATGCTAAAGCGACTGTCTGTCATTCCCAAATATTGGGTTGAAAAATTGGAGATCAAAGAGCCTTTTAATTGTTAATAATAAATCATTTAAAATTTGCTTAAATTGGGGTTTGAATTTCGTCCAGTGGTTATCATTGTAAAGTCACAAGACAATGGTAATCTTCATATTAGTCATGACTGAAACGTAATTCATTATTAAATAATACAATTTTGCATTGCTTTAAAAGGGTACAGCTCCTAATTTATACTTGTTGCACATGGCAGTGGATTTGGACCTCCATCTATTCAAGAGTTTATTTGCTTTCATTGTTCTGACATGAATAACACTTGTCAAATTCTAAAGAGGCTGCTATTCCTAAAGATGAACATAACATAAATGGTAGCCTCCTTTAAAAGTTATAAATGCTTTAAAAGAAATTGAAAATTACGCAAAATTTACTGTGTTTCATCTTTTGGGACTTTAGATATGCGAACATCTGATGGACATTATACAAAAAGGAAAGCAAATACTCAGAAAGAATTGCACTTTAATGGTTTAAAAAATGTGAATGACAAAAAAAAAGTGAATTGCAGTTACTGTAGTGAACATCTGTGTTAATCATAATATGGTTAAGACACTAGAGTCAGGGAATTTGGCTTAAGAGTAAAATACCCTCATCATGAATAAATCTCTGGCGAGTTTTTAGATGTACACTGATTGACTTGAAATAATTTCTGCATTACCTCCAGAGCACTGAGGAAAATAATTATTTCTATCCCAAGAGAACTCTTGTGGAAGAATTATTTATATTTGACATGTATCTGACTACTACACTGATTGTTTGAAATGGTATAACATAATACATAGATGTTTCTTCACTGGTTCTTCTATATTGCAAATGCTTCACTTGTTATAAATACGCTATAGTATTATTACATGACGATTTATCTCCATATGGTTTGGTTTCCGCTTTGGTCATACCACAGAGAAGTAAGAATGATCACTTTTTGAGACAAGAAACAAATAGTTGCTTAGTAACAAGATGTGTCCTCTGAAGAACTGATGTGGGGCTCCATTTTAGAACTGGACATTTCTCTTACCTACAGTGTATAGGAGTTACAGATTACAATCCATAATGATTTCAGCAATCACATTGTCCATTGTGCTTGATGATTCATGTTTATTGCCTTTTTTGTTATTCTCCTCAGAGTTCCTGCATTATCGAGAATAAGTTTCAAATGTATTTTCTGTTTATCCATTATAATCAATCATACTCTTTCTGGAGATGTATAAGATAACTGTGTGCTGAGATTGGCTCATTCATGTTAATGACAGAACACTTGAACACAATGACTGACCTGAAAAGTTTAAGCTTATTTTATTAGTGTCACAAGTAGGCTTACATTAACACAGCAATGAAGTTACTGTGAAAATCCCCGAATCGCCATACACCGGAGCCTGTTCGGGTACACTGAGGGAGAATTTAGCATGGCCAATGCACCTAACCTGCACATCTTTTGTACTGTGGGAAGAAACCAGAGCACCCAGAGGAAACCCACACAGACATGGAAAGAATGTGCAGACTCCACACAGGCAGTGACCTAAGTCAGGAATCGAACCCAGGTCCCTGGCGTTGTGAGGCAGCAGTGCTAACCACTGTGCCGCCCTTTTTAAAACATTCTGTCACTGATTTCAGTGGTTTGGTTAACTCTTGCTTGTTGACATGAAGACAGTGCACAATTGTAAAGATCAACACTGCTAAAGCATGTGCTTTATAATGCATTGGTACAGCTTGCTAGTTGTTAGAAGCTGCCTGGTTCTGTTACACACACAGTCTGCACAGGTTTCGATAGGAGGGGAAGGAAGGGGGTAACCCTGCAATGGTGGGGGTGGGGGCTGGTGGTGTGGCTGGCGATCGGGGGGGTGAGGCCGCCGGTCTGTGGTCAGGGCCGGCGATCAGGAGGACAGCGATAGGAAGGGGTCTGTGTGGTGATTGGGGCATCTGTGCGAGGCTGGGGGTGGATGATGGTAGTTTGGTAGATTGAACCAGGGCAGGACTTACTCAATTAATGGTAGGGCGTTGGGGAGAGTTACAGAACAAAGAGATCTAGGGGTACATGTTCATAGTTCCTTGAAAGTGGAGTCACAGGTGGACAGAGTGGTGAAGAAGGCATTCGGCATGCTTGGTTTCATCGGTCAGAATATTGAATACAGGAGTTGGGACATTTTGTTGAAGTTGTACAAGACATTGGTAAGGCCACACTTGGAATACTGTGTGCAATTCTGGTCACCCTATTATAGAAAGGATATTATTAAACTAGAAAGAGTGCAGAAAAGATTTACTAAGATGCTACTGGGACTTGATGGATTGAGTTATAAGGAGAGGCAGGATAGACTGGGACTTTTTTCTCTGGAGTGTAGGAGGCTGAGGGGTGACCTTATAGAGGTCTATAAAATAATGAGGGGCATAGACAAGATAGATAGTCAATATCTTCTCCCAAATGTAGGGGAGTCTAAAACTAGAGGGCATAGGTTTAAGGTGAGAGGGGAGAGATACAAAAGTGTCCAGAGGGGCAATTTTTTCACACAGAGGATGGTGAGTGTCTGGAGCAAGCTGCCAGAGGTAGTAGTAGAGATGGGTATAATTTTATCCTTTAAAAAGCATTTAGATAGCTACATGGGTACGATGGGTATAGAGGGATATGGGCCAAATGCAGGCAATTGGGATTAGCTTTGGGGTTTTAAAAAAAAAATAAGGGCGGCATGGACAAGTTGGGCCGAAGGGCCTGTTTCCATGCTGTAAACCTCTATGACTCTATGATGTTTTTGGTGGGCGGTTGAGAGCCCAGCGATGTCCGGGGAAGGTGGGATGGTGTTGAGAACCCAGTGATTAAGAGCCTAGTGATGTCTAAGGAGGCTGGGAGTTGAGAGCATGGCTGTTGGGGGGTGAAGTAAACAGATTTCCTACTATACCGGGAGATCGGGCACATGCACAATGGTGCCTTGAGCACTCTTCTGCTAGGCTCTCTGGCAGATTTGACTCCACCACCCCCTCCCCCCCCGCCAGTGGCGTGAGTCTCCTGATGGCCTCTGCATTGCCATACATTACTGAGACTCAGCTCACTGAAGAAACATGTTTGACACTTGGGGTGTGATTTTGCGGCCGTGCTCGCTCCTAAACCAGAAATTCCCACCAGAGGTCAATGGATCTTTGAATGGTCTGTCTCCCGCCCACTACGATTCCCATGGCGGGCAGGATGGGAAAATTCCCTCCTTAGAAGTTTTTTGGGGATATTCCACCCAACGTATAATACCCCTTTCTCCCAAAAATCATGAATGATTTGGTCCATTGTGGACTTTCCCAAATTACTTGACCTCTTGGGGGTTAGTAATCATAGGTAAAACATTAAAGAAGAACCCCAATGAAAAAACTTCCTGATACTTCCAAATGCAATGTGGAGAAAATTCCAAGATTTTAATGTAACATTATCATTTAAATGACGGGACCAGTCACATTCTACAGATTATGTTTTTCTGTCCTCCACAGGGCAGAAATTACATTGTCCATAACATTTGATGATTTATATTTATTGTAGTTAAGCTCATTCTAAACTATTTTTATTTCATTTTACAAACAACACATGGTGCCATTTATATGAGGACTTTTTAAGTATCAAAGGAACATCATCAAAGATGTAATCAGACTGGAATTGGCAAGAATGCCAGTTATAAGCCAATTTAAATATACAAGTTATATTTAAATTGAAGAGTTTTCTAATGTTAAAATATGAGGTTTATAAAATTATGTTAAAGTTAATTTAGGATAAAATGAAAGGGATCATGTGACCAGTTCTGAAGTTTGCCTAACAACAGACCTGAGTGATGTGGCTGTTAAAGGTTAAAGGAAGACCTGGGTTTCTTGCTGGAAATAATGTGCAAGGTGTTCACATTTGGAGATAATGGCAGAAGCGTATGTGTTTAAAGTGATTAGTCTTATAGCCTCCCGAATCTCAGAAAGGTGTTGAGAATGCCAGGTTGTAAACAGTTAAGATTTAAACTGTCCATTTACTTCCATGATAAAAAAGAGTTGGCGTCTCCTGGAGAGCTAAACAGCATTTCCACTGGATACAAGGCCCATGTGATTCACGTTGCCATGGTGATGGGCTTTAAGAGGGGAAGGGATTCTAATTTGTTTCTGAAACTCACATGGACACAGTTAGTTTGCTAGGATGCAAAAGGAATCTTTGATTCGCTACTCGGGAATGCAGTTAAGAGCTCATCCTCGGATTGAAAATATCAAATCCATGAGAATTTGAAATGAGGCTGGAAGATTAGCCTAGCTTTCACTGGAGGAAGGATCTCCGGGAAAAGTCTTCACTGTGAAAGGCAGTTCTGGGGTTAAAGGTTTAGGTTAAGAAAGGAAAAGAACAGATGTAATACCCTCAGGGGCTAAGAGTCACTGTGGGTGAGGTTTGGGAGAATTAAATGATTACATAAGGTATGCCCTGAAATAGCTTTTTGGTTGTGTTAAGAGTAAAAAGTTCAGCCTGTGACAGGAAAAAATTTAAAACATGATTTTTTTCACGGTCAACAGGAAGTTTGATTTTTTTAAAGTTATTGATCTCTACCAAGATGACAACACCTCAGTATAGATGGGTCATATCTTAAAATGAAAATAAGTATCAGAAGTTAGTGGCAGCATCCACCAGCATGCCAGCTACTCTGGATTTAAATACTTGGGTCTAAAGGGTAGGGACATTTAGGGTTACTTGGTCAAGATAGAAATAGTCAAGTACAGAATTATGCACACAGAATATAAATCTAAATCTGAAGAAAACTAAATTGACCCTTTTCTAAAAATAAAAAGTAGGAACCAGTTTAGAAATTTAAAAGTTCATTCTTGAGATGTGGCAATTCCTTTAGCAAGGCCAGGATCTATTGCCCATCCCCATAAGAAAGACTCATACACCTGAATTCAGGCACTTCAGACAGCAGTGAAGAGTCGGTATAGATTTGGGACTAGAGCCACAGAGAGACCAGACAAGGACAGTACGTCCTAAGAGGCAGCAGCGAATCAACTGAGCGTTTAAAACAATCCAACAGTTCCATGGTCACTTTCACTGGTGCCAGCTTTTGACAAAAGAAAATCCGGATTTTTAAAATCAAATTATTAAACGCTCATGAGGGAATTTGAACTCGCTTTTTTTTGCTGAATTACTACTTCAGTAATATAATCTGTAAACTCCAGTGCCTGCGGAGAGATAGCGTTTTAATACACTTATGAAGTCAATAGGTTAGTTAAATGAATTCAGTGCTCTATAATGGACAGCGGATAGAAGTAAAGATCGGAATCTGTTGTTAAACTTTTCCCTGTCTCAAAAGGGCAATAATTAGCTTGTGGGTGATATTTTAATACAACATGCCACTTTGAAGATTTATGAGGGGATACGGTGTAATAACTCTTTCTGCAGGTACATTGATAGATATTCCCATTACCACAAACGCTAGAGTCTCTCACATCTATAAATGTGTTTTCTTCCAACTCTCCCATTCATCTATCTGAACCGGAGCGTCTTTTCTGGGGGTCCATCTCCTTGGAACAATTGCCTTTGTCTTGGGTTCATCCTCCTGTTGCGGGTCGGTACGGATCGCCCTGCCTCTGTCTCCATTCCCTCCGCTTGTCCAGCACCCATTTTCCCCTTTGTATTCACGTTTGAAGACGTTTCACTTCGCCTGTCACGAATTATGTTCGCTTCCCAGCTGTCAAAACAGGGGGTGTCTCTTTCATTCCGCCTCCAAGTACCAAAGGGCTCTTTAATGCTCATGTTTGGACACAAGCAATTATCCCTAATTATTGTTTTTCTTTTCAGTTTGCCTGTCCTGTTGGAGGTCCAGCAGATGAACATGCTATAATCCGCCACAGTCGGCTGATCTCTGGAGGGTTTTGCTGGTAAACTTTGGCGAGAGGCTCTCTGGCTTTCATCTCAATGAGAATTGAGACGGTGCAGTGAATTGATTCAAACTCATTCGGATTGCTGAATTAACCTCTGTGTACCGCTTTTAAATGGACTCAGCTAAGAGATTATACGTGTTGATGGCCGCGCTTTCAAACTAACTTCAGCTGTTAAAGCAAGGCACATTGCTTTGACCCCTTTTTTGGGGGTGATTTATTTTTTAACACGGGGCAAGTATACAACGGTCAGCCTTCTCACCCCTAATATTAATATCTGACCTTCCATTCACCTCCATTGCCCTTTTTTTAAATAAAAGATTCTTATTGCATGTTTATTTTTGTTTGTCATTGATACAATTTTGAAATAAATTAAGCGCCTAAATAACCTGGTGAACTTTTCTTATCGTAAGGTTTGGCCCACAATATGAGATTATCTTGTTCACTTTTCAAATACAATTCCCTCAGTCATCAGGACAGAACGCGCAAGGAACAATCCTCAAACGGCCTGTGAACATTTTATCCTGCTTTTTTGGGATTTAAAAAAAATCGAGCCCACATGATATTCGGTCCTGATAACATGGGACTGGAAAAGTGGTGGAAACTTATCGTGCTGTCTACTGTTGGAGCTGTGAAGCTGTTGTGCTGATGAGAAGGGGGACCACACAGAAGATGGAATGAGCCGGGACACAGTTCGCCAGAGTCCCTATTGTTGCAAAGAGAAATAATGGCGTCAAAAACAGGCCGCATCGAAATAACAAAATAACGAAATAACAGCAATTTCCAAATCCTTTCATGTCTTTAGCGAGAGCATCCCGCTTGAATTTAAGGGGGGAAAAATCATCATAGAGGGGTGTTTCCAAAATGTTAAGCCTTTCTATTAATGAAATAAAAGATTCAATTTCAGAGAAAGGGACTTTGCATTTTGAATTATTCCACTTTATATAAGGTTGTGCAGCGCATCTCGTTTTAACTGCGAGCGCGGGTAAATAAAAAAAAGGTTCTCACAGGACAATCCGACAAGATGTTACCATTTAAAAAGGAAATGCAACACGTCATTATAGTGGAAGGTCCCTTTCGGATCTTATTTTAGAGAGAGGAATTACAATTAAGGTCAGAGGGTGAGAGAGGGGCAGAGTGTGCACTTTTCAATGTTGGAGACTCGCTCTTGGTAATAGAGGAACCCTCTGCCTAAATTACTCTCCGTTCAAATAACACCATCATTTTATATATTTAAAGCGCACGGCGTGCTGACAGCGAAATGCAAAGAAAATGAAAGTTCGCATTACCTTTTAATCAACTATATTTAACGATTATTTCAACTGCTGCTCTCAATTGAGATTTCATTACATTTGGGCGGTCACTGGTTCCCAGCTGAAACTGGCCATTTGATACTCGCTTTCTCTCACGCCGTCCACTGAATTCTGAAAATGGAATTTATGTTTATTAAAATATTCGCTACTAGATCTTTCCACGGGGTTTATAAAATAGCGCTGTCCGATATTTAAAATGACCGCAATCAAAACGAAATGAATATAGTTTAAACTCTTTATTAGTTGCTACCTTGAGATGAGACGCGCAAACTTGCGAATGCGGAATTGAGGCATTCAGATGGTTTCAGTTGTTAAGACTTTCTATTAACACACTTTACATTTTACATTGGCTCAGGAAAGTGAAGCTCTTTTTAAACTCATTAAATGGGGATGATTGATACTGTCTATTGCATAAGAACAGTGGTTCGTCATTTTAAAGAACATTTTTAATACTTGAGCTTTTTTTGTTTTAACTGATCCATTGCTGAACCGGCTGAGTTTAGTGACTATTTCTCCCATTTTAATAGTCCAGTCAGATGCGTCTTTATTTGAATTCTATGTTGTTTTCCAATGTGACTTCGCCTTTTCTCTCTCCTCTAATGGACTTTCTTCGTAGCCGCCGTCCATAATTGATGAGTTTCGCCCTTCAACAATTGGTCAAATTAAAACAAAAGTTACCAAAAATTCAAAAAGCGATGGAACTGGACAAGAATGATTTTCCTTGCTTTTCCTTTGAACCGCTGATTTAAAAGCATGCGCCGCACTCCGTTTGTTTAATTCATTTAAAGCAAGTTTGACCAATCTCTTTGTTCCGAGGAAGATTCTCCATATAAGAACATTGAAAAAAAAGAAAAACGACTTAGCTCCTGCAAACACTTCGAGGAAAAATAAGTGTCCTGTCTTCACCAAGTTCCCTGTTTCAAGGCTTGCATGATTCATACAGGCTCCTTCCTTCTGAACACCCAATAACTAACACTTAGCAGGAGTTTCCTCTCTCGTGTGAGTGAGATTAGGATATAAGTGTTACTACAAATCAATGGCACATTCCTTCACTCGGATCTGTCAAACAATGCTCTTTTACTGGATTTATTCTCCCAGGCCACATTGTGAATAGGCAAGATTACATCATTTCTCCTTAACACAATTTTTAGGGCATGCGCCCGCACTCAGATATTTGTCACCGCCAGGCTTGGCTTTCCTGATGGAGAAATGTGTGTTTTGACATTTATTTTAATGTGAACGTCGGAATGTATGGAGGAGAAAGGCAATCAACCGTCATGTTAACCGGTACATGGCTACGGTATTAGGCTGTATCAGGATTCAATCACTGGAACGGGATAGTTGTTACTCTCAACGGCATGCTTCTAAATGTTGCATTTACCACAAAGGGGACTGCAGTTACCAACTTGATGCTATGTTTATAAATAATACAGCATTAATAAAAAAGACTACTGTTACGGGGATCTAAATTATAAAGTAGCGAATAAATAATGCGTCATTTATATATGATTTGGTAACTACTAAAAACAACACTGCAGTGCTAAATAATTAGCTGGTTAGTAAAATTAGTTAAAATGACAGTTTAGTTTTTAAGATGACAATATAACGATAAATCGTTCTGTAGTCCACTGAAGTACTACTATAAATAATGACATTGATGCCGTGGTATTGAAATGATAATTCAGTTAAAATGACTAGTTACTGTTGTTAACGCAGTCACAAACGACAGTACAGTCACTGAGATATTGTTGTTGTTATGAATGATACTGAAGTTGCTAAACTATTAACGTTGATTGCTAGAAAATAATACAGAAATTATACTAGTGATACTACATGTATAAATTATACTGTCATTATACAATGGTTACTAAAATTATGGAGTAGCTAAAATATTATTGTTGCTAAAATTATACTGCAGTTATGAATGATACTGTAGTTACCAGAAAATATGTTGTAGTTATCAATATACTCTAATATTTACTCTAATTGTTAACACTATTGTAGATAGCACTATTCACAAAAAAACTCTAATATTGTATTAGAAATGGTGCTGTCAATATAACACTCCAGTTACTGTAAATTATTTTGATAAAATGAGGCTGTTATTACTCATTAAGGAATTACCAATAATACTGTTGGGATTATCAATCCTACTGCATCTATTAGAAGTGTTGCTCTCGTGATTATATATAATGTGTTTACTGTAAGTTTTAGCCCACTTACAATATATAACAATATGACTATTATAAATTATACTCTAAATAATTTATGAACAACAATTATAAATGATACTCCAATTGCTATCGATAATATTGCAATTATTCAAATAATACTCCATGATTCTATTATAAATGTTACTTTGGTTGCTATCACTAAAAGATCTATACTCAAATTATTATAAATAATAACTATAATAAACATTGATCATTTCCTATAATACTGCTACAGTTCTGAATTAAACTGCAATTATTACAAATATTGCATTTGAATGACTGATAATTCAAATAGTTTAAGTAGCACTGTAATTGTTATAAATTATGGTGTGAATATATTGCCATTGTTAATGTTGTGGCTATAAATAATACCCAGTTATAGATTGCATATATGTTTTTTTACTACGCAAAGTAATTGAAAAAAAATTATATTATTATAGGATGTTCAAATCAAAAACTACTAATACAATTTGGTGCTATTTAGAAAATCTTAACAATTTCCTGAGTCCATTACTTATTAATAAATATTTTCAATAAATTCTCAGTAACTTAAAGTAGTCTGTTTATTTGCTGTCTGCCTCTATAATTGACATTGTTTCTTTCATGCAATTTATTCCATGACTATATTTTTGAACCCATTCTCGGACTATATGCTTTACGAGTAAGGTCAGCATTTATTACTCATTCTGAATTGTCCTTGTAAAAGTGGTGGCAGGTCTTTTTCATGAACCCTGCAATCCTAATAGTGAAGGTGCTCCCATAAAGGTAGGGAGTTTTGGAATTTTGACCCAACAATTATGAAGTAATGGCAATATGTACCCAAGATAGAATGGTATGTCACTTTGTGGGGAACTTGTGGGTAATTATGTTGTGCATCTATTGCCCTTGCCCTTCTAGGTGATAGAAGTCACACATTTGTAAGATGCTTCCTTAGAAGCCTTGGCAGTTGGCATGGGAGGTGAGCCATTTGTCACAGGTTCTCAGCCTCTGTCCACCTTTAGTAGGCAGAACATTTCTGTGGTCGGTACAGTTGAGTTTCTCGTCAATAGATGTTGTTGGTGTGGTACCTAGTTGTAGTAATGCTTTTGAATATCAAAGGGAGATAGTTGAGTTCACTCTTGTTGGAGATGGTCATTGTCTGATATATGTGTAGCATAAATGTTGCTCATCATTTATCAGCCCAAGTCTGGATCTTGTCTAGGTTTTTCTTCATGTGGGCATTAAATGCATTATTATCTCAGGAATTGCAAGTGGAGATGAGCACTGTAAAATCATCAATGAATGTACCTTGTTCTATTTTTAGGATGGAATGAAGGTTATTCATGAAACAGCTGAAGACAGTTGGATGTAGGACAACTACCCTGATGAACTCTTGCAGCAATGACATTGAGCTGAGATTATTGGCCTCCAATGATGACAACCATCTTTCTTTAAGCCAGGTATGGTTCCAGCTCGTGAAAGGTTTTCCCCCTTGATTCCCCAGACTTCAGTTTTGCTGGATCTCTTTAGAGTCATCCTCAGCCAAATGCTGACATATCATCAGGATACCATAAACTCATCTCACAAAGTCAACTTCTGTGTTCATAAAACAAGACTGCAGTGAGGGAGTACACTACAGGTGAGTAGTTTTTGATTTGAACATCCTATAATAATATAATTGACCATTGGTGAGAAGATTATTGATGAGGGAGTACACTACAGGTGAGTAGGTAATTGGCAAAATTGAATTTGTCCTATTTAAGAGTACAGGACATACCATGACAATTTTCCACCTTTCTGGGTAAATACCAGCGTTGTGGCTGAACTGCAATGGCTTGGTTCATGCTGTAGCTAGATCTGAAGCAAGGTCTTCAGCACCACAGCCAGGATTTTGTAAGGGCTCATTTTCTTTTTGTGTTCAGCGCACTCAGTTATTTCTTGGTGGCATGTGGGAATTAATCAAATTGGCTGAAGATTGGCATCTGTGGTGATGGTGACCTTGGGAGGGGGTGGAGAAGGCAGACTCCTGTGGGACCCCACTGGTAATATTCTCCCAGACTGATGGCAACTTATGCACCATCTGTGTTCTATCAAAATAAATATTCAATTATTTATTCATTATAAAGTATTGCCACTAATTGCTGGGTTTTTTCCACTAACAGGACGCTGCTGTCAGTCCAAAAAGACATTCTGCCTACCACACAATTGAGCAACATCATGTATTAATTTCAGTGCTGGTGCCATGCCAGGTAGATAAGCTATGCGTCCCAGTGATTGGCTGATTGAATCAAACAGAATGTTCCTTCAATTGTTCATAATAGGCAAAGTATAGATTGTACTCAACCAGTCCATTCTTACAAAGCCCAAAACAAAATGTCTACTAATAATCGTTTGGTCATAGAGTATTGCTGAAAAAATACATTTTGTCAAAGCTTTGTGCCTTGACTCATCAGGGCAATCGCAAAATACCAATGTCAAGGGAAGCAACAACTTTATACCATGTGAGAGGAGAGTGCTGATTGGTTGGTAAGTGAACTCTGATTGGTAGAGGCGTTGCCATAGAGCATGCACCAGTTAATGGTGACTAACAGTTAACTGCCAAGCATTGTTTGAAAATTTTAAATCAGGTAGTTTGACTCTGATTGGTCAAGGTATTGCCTTGAGGCATGGATCAGTCAATGGCTTTCACTTATTTTACACTTGTGAAAAGATCATGAATGAGGGGCACAGATTTACAGTTATTGACAAAAGAAGCAATGGCAACATGAAGAAAAACTTTTTCACACAGCAAGTGGTTAGGATCTGGAATGTGCAGCTTGAAATTGTGGTGGAGGCAGGTTCAATTGAGACATTCAAAAGGAAATTAGATAATTATCTGAAAAGGGACAATACGGGTTACAGTGAGAAGGTGGTGAATTGTTCATTGGGAGAGCCAGTGCAGATGTGTTGGGCCAAATGGCCTGTAATCATTCAATGATTCTAAGACATAAACCGGAATCTGGAAACTCTCCTGGAAAGCTTCCTGGAAAAACAACGCAATGGCACCCGGATCCTATGATCTAACTACCTCCAGCTGGATACCCAGGCAAGTACTAAATAAATTTATGCTCTCCCACCAAAGAAAATAATTTTCAGCCACCTCCTTCTGCGGCTTTTTACCATTCTCTGCTTTCCTCTTTCTGTTACAATATTCCTTTTAGTATTTCTTGCAGTTATTTTGTTCAAGTGTTACTCTCTCTCCCTTGATCTATTCCAGCAATTGAAGTGAAACTTGTTAAGAAGTCTCACTGAAGTCATTTAACTCCCACCCTCCACTTTTTGTAATCTTTGGCACATCACTGCAAACTTTGACCACACCTTACAATCTTTAACCTACTTCGTAATCTTGAGAAGTTCCTAAGAACTTCATTGTACTTGTATAACGCCAAAGAATTTCTGAAGGTTTAACAAATGTATGTGTGTTGCATTGTGGTTAAAAGGAAATTAACAAAATCTAAAAATCAATCCAAACATTATGTGTGTATGTCTGTTTCATATGTTCGGTTTAAAAATTCCTTTCTCCCTTTCTTTAAACATCATTGAGCTGGGTTCTCTTCTTCCCCCAGTGTCAGGATGGGTGTGGGGTTACAGGGATAGAGCGGGGGAGAGGGCCTGAGAAAGGTACTCTATCATGGAGTCAGTACAGACTCAATGGGCCAAATTGCATTTTCTGCATTGTAGGGATTCCATGGAATCAAAGTGTTGGGAGGAGCTTTATTTTGCTGAATCAAGACATGCCATTAAAGGGCGTGAGCAAAGGCTGGTTGGTGGGGGAAGGGGAGCGTGGTACGAGGAAACTTTTATTAGTGTGGATATGCCTAGCTACAGGAAGGGGGCAGCAGCACCAGGATAGTCTAAGAGGGAAACATTAGAGACAGCACAGCCAACAGGGAGGAAAATAATGGCAACAGGATGGTCAGCATGTGTGAGGACACAGATAGCAGCAAGTCAAAACCTTTTGCAAAATGTTTAATATAAACTCATCTGAACTAACAAGAAAAAGCAAAGTAGGGAGGTTGACCCTCCTCATTCTTTTGTCTTCTTCCTTGCAGTAAGTTGCTAACTTGCAGATCTTGGCATGTATTGTTCAAGTCTGGGAGGTTCCATTTCAGGTGAGAAATTCCTGAGTGAAGTCACTAGGTCATGATTGTAGCCCAATCCATCACGCAAACCAGCCTCCCATCCATTGACACCTTCTACACTTCCTGCTGGCTCGGCAAAGCAGCCAGCATAATTAAGGACCCACACACCCTGGACATTCTCTCTCCCACCTTCTTCCATCGGGAAAAAGATACAAAAGCTTGAGGTCACGTACCAACCGACTCAAGAACAGCTTCTTCCCTGCTGCCATCAGACTTTTGAATGGACTTACCTTGCACTATGTTGATCTTTCGCTACACCTTAGCTATGACTGTAACACTGCATTCTGCACTCTCTCCTTTCCTTCTCTATAAACAGTATGCTTTGTCTGTATTGCATGCAAGAAACAATATTTTTCACTGTTTATTAATGCATGTGACAATAATAAACCAAGTCAAATCAAATCAGTTGGCTTACAATGTGAAAATGTAACTATCCATTAGTATCAAATTCCATTGCTTCATATCACAGTTGCTCCCTCTGGGAAGGAATGTGCATGGAATCACCTAGATGTTGGTGTTTGATACAAGTTCACTGAACTATGTGCACCCAGAATGCCAGCGAAAAAGTGTAACATTTAGAAAACCGGTGAGTAAACTAAGAAGCAAGACTTAAACTGGCCACGATTGGAGTATTGTGCACAGCTCTCGTCTCCATTCTATATAAAGGATACAGGAATGCTGGAGAATGTACACTTTTTTAACAAGGATTCTGTCAGAACTGAAAGATTACAGTGGTGAGGAAAGATTGAACAGCTTGGGGCTTCTTTCCTTCAAAAAAGAGAAGACTTGGAGGAGACCTGGTTAAAGTTATCAATGGGTTAGATAGACTAGTTTAGGAGAGAATGTTTCCACTTTTTCGAAAATCCAAAACTAGGAGCCATAAATGCAAGGTACTTATTAATAAATCCAATAGGGTAATCGGAGTTTTTTTGTTCTGTTCAGACAATGGTTATTATATCAAACTCAATACCATTGGAAGTGGCTGAGACAAGGAGCTTAGATGCTTTCAAAAGGCACATGAGAGAAAAGGGAATAGAAAGATACATTAAAAGGCTGAGCTGAGTTAAAGAGTGGGAGGATGCTTATGTGGTTTGTAAATACTAGCACTGAGCAGTTGAACTGAATGGCCTGTCTATGTGCTGATCATTCAATGTACTTCTGTGTAACTATAAAGAATCCAGTAACTATAAAGTAAATGGAACAATTTATTTGACCCTTGGCCTGCTCTCCCTCCTTGGATTGGAGTTTCAAAAGTCCTCAGAGCTAGGAGCTGTGTGGGTGGGAATTCAAAATTACAGTCCTGGAGATCATCTCGAGATCCCAACACCTTTGGGACAGTTTTGTTTCTTCAAAGAGCTGGCGAATGGAGGGAGCTTGAAAGGTGGTCGCCACCAGTTAACAGCCTTTTAAGTTCCTTAAGGAGCTTGTTAAAGAGCTTATCCATTTGACACTGCAATTTTCAGTGTTTCTTTAGGCAAGCCCGAACAGTCCTGGGTACATCTGTCTGGTTCGCCAGGGGGGTTGAGTACGTTTCTTTGCTATTGATATGTATTCAAATGTATGGGGTTAACTAGCATCAGCATCCATGCTGCGCCTAATTCTTTCCATCACATTTAATCTTCTGGCCATCTGATGAGCTGCTGCTCTCTCAGCAAGGCTGAGGATCAATGGGTTGGATACCCATTAGTGTCTTTCCTGACACCTTCTGGCTTCCACAAGTATTCTGGCACTCTGGCAAAACTGCAAAATCAATAGAATGGGCTCAACAATTTGTCCAGATGCCCAGAAATAACCTCTCCTACCATTTCCAAGGCACTCTGAAGCTCTCCTTGAATTGCAGCAGCATTGAGATTAATGCCTGGGAGGAGCTTGAAACCAATCTTTTTAAAAATTCATTTATAGGATGTGGTCGTTGCTGGTTAGACCAGCATTTATTGCCCATTCCTAGTTGCCCTTCAGAAGATGGTGATGAGCTGCCTTCTTGGGCCGCTGCAGTTCCTGATGTGTAAGTATACCCACGGTGCTGTTAGGGAGAGAACCTCCAGGTGGTGGTGTTCCCAGGTATCTGCTGCCCTTTTCCTTCTAGATGGTAGTAGTCGTGGTTTTGGAAGGTGCTGACTAACTTAGTGAGATCCTGCAGTGCATATTGTAGATATGGTACACAAGGCTGCCACTATTCATGGGTGGTGGAGATATTGAATGTTTGTGGAAAGGGTAACAATCAAATGAGTTCCTTTGTCTTGGATGGTGTCAAGCTTCTTGGGTCTTGGAGGTCCAACAAGGCAAGTGGAGAGTATTCCATTACACTACTGACTTGTTCCTTGTAGATTGTGGACAGACTTTGGGGAGTCAGGAGGTGAGTTACTTGTCACAAGATTCCCAGTGTTTGACCTGCTCTTGTAGCCACAGTATTTATATGGATAATATAGTTCAGTTTCTGGTCAATGGCAATCCCCAGGATGTTGATAGTGGGGGATTCAGTGATGGTAATGCCATTGAATGCCAAATGTCAAGGGACGATTGTTAGATCTTCTCTTATTGGAGATGGTCAGTTCCTGGCACTTGTGTGGCGGGAATGTTATTTGCCACTTGTCAGCCCAAATCTGGATATTGTCCAGGTCTTGCTGCATTTGGGCGTGGACTGCTTCAGCATCAGAGGAGTCACAAATGTTGCTGAACATTGTTTGGCATGCAAGTAGTCCTGTGTTGTAGCTTCACCAGGTTGACACTTCATTTTTAGGTATGCCTGGTATTGCTCTTGGTATGCCCTCCTGCACTCTTCACTTGAAACATTCAAGATAGCAACAACTTGTCCATCAATTTGCATCACGTTTTGAGTTCAAATGCCTCAATGATGATGCAAAGTAGCAATAGAGAAGGAAAGAAAAGGAAGTAAATTCTGTATTCCAGATCCCACTACCTTGTGGGGGTCCTGTCATAAGTGCCCAAAGATCTGTGGGTCGAGAACTGGCCTGTTCTGTCACATGAAGACCCGTGACAGAGACTCATGGCCCTGAGTTGACATAATCCTCGAATCAACAGACAGCTAAAGTTTTAAGTTTATTTATTAGTGTCACAGATAGGCTTACATTGACACTGCAATGAAATTACAATGGAAATCCCCCAGTTGCCACACTCCGGCGCCTGTTCGGGTACACTGAGGGAGAATTTAGCATGGCCAATGCACCTAACCACCACGTCTTTTTGACTGTGGGAGGAAACTGGAGCACCTGGAGGAAACCCACGCAGACACGGTGAGAGTGTGCAGACTCCACACAGACAGTAATCCAAGCTGGGAATTTAACTTGGGTCCCTGGCGCTGTGAGGCAGCAGTGCTAAGCACTGTGTCACCGTGCCGTCCAGCTGACGACAATCTTCCAAAAATTGTTCATTTACATTGTTACATCATTATTGGGGGGGGGGGGGGGTGGCGGAGGCAGTGGTGGTTGGGGTAGTGGGGAGGGTGAACAATTCCTTTCTTTTCCAGCGCTGGGGTTGGCCACAACAGATTATGAATTTTTAAAAGGCGGTGATTTTCAATTCAGTACGTATTTGGCCGTATGTAAAGCTATACGAATAAATAAATCAGCCAGGTCTCTTGTGTTTACAAATAAGGAGTTTATTTAATTGTTGAAAAGATAAAAGTATGAGACTTATTAAAAAGGTTGCCTCACAGCCCCGGGTTCAATTCGGCTTCGGGTGACTGACTGTGCAGAGTCTGCATGTTTTCCCCGTGTCTGCATAGGTTTCCTCCGGGTGCTCCAGTTTTCTCCCACAGTCCAAAGATGTGTGATTTAGATTGATTGGCCATGGTAAATTTCCCCATAATGTCAGGGGGACTAACAGGGTAAATATGCGGGGTTAGGGGGATAGGGCCCGGGTGGATTGTGGTCGGTGCAGACTCAATGGGCCGAATGGCCTCCTTCTGCTCTGTGGTGTTTCTATGATTCTAAAGCCACATCCTGAATCACATGACACACACACAAACATGCACACTAGCTTGCAAAGCAGATCAAGTTACAGGGTGGAGGAGGTGGAAATGAAAAGAGTGAATGTCCATAAGAAAAAAGAGAAATATATGTTCTGATTTTCTTTTGGTGGTCTTGAAATTCTGGTAGGGATGAAGCTGGGTGGCACAGTGACACCGTGGTTAGCACTGCTGCCTCACAGCGCTTTCCACATGACCACTCCATAGGGTGTGGAGATGCTGGCGTTGGACTGGGGTAAACACAGTGAGAAGTCTCACAACACCAGGTTAAAGTCCAACAGGTTTATTTGGTAGCACAAGCCACAAGCTTTCAGAGAGCTGCTCCTTCATCAGGTGAGTGGGAGTTCTGTTCACAAACAGGGCATATAAAGACACAAACTCAATTTACAAAATAATGGTTGGAATGCAAGTCTTTACAGGTAATCAAGTCTTAAAGATACAGACAATGTGAATGGAGAGGTGAATGGAGAGAAGGAACTCCATAGGGTCCAGCCCGATCACATGGCATGCAAAGGATTGCCCATTAAAGGAGTAGCAATACCACAGAACCAATCATCACAATTTTATTGTTAAGAATCATCGAATGTCACTCCCCTCTAACAGCTCCTTTAGATTTGTGTCCTAAGGTGCCTTTTATAACATCTGTGCAGACTTCTGTCCACACCTCTTGCAGTCTGATGCTTCCAAAAGGGCAAACTGGTCTACAATCATTGAAATTGCAGCATGGGAGACCATTCAGCCTGTACCCTGTACTTGTACCTTGTGTCAATGCTAATTCTTCAACTGGGATTATCTATTCTCATATCCATTTCCTGGCACGTTTCCTGATTGTCTCTGGAATTATCAACACTGCTATCACAAGAATTATAACCCACAATCACTGGTTCATGGTGGAAATCGATAGCTCCACGCATGACAAAATCTTCAATGCATAATTTTTTTGCCTATTAACTATATGGTACCTCTGTATGTTATCAACAGCATCATGATCATCAAATACGATAAAATCAAAACCTTTCTTCCTTCCGTTCTGTTGATTCAATATTAGTTTAACAATTCTGATGTGACCAACTTTTTTTTTAAGTACTCCCCTCATGCCGCAGGCAAAGATTTCTTCAGCCAAATGAGTTCCAGATATGATGGACTTCTTCTTGATACCGTCCTTTTGGGTTTGACAACAAATCCACCTACTCTGTGAGGTCTGGCAGGCACTGCATCATTTACCTCAGAGACACAGGAGTATGTAAGAAAATCCAATCGCCCTGGAGCATTCCATCTGTAGGTCCCACAGTCAATCTGTCCCATTTCTCAAAGTGGTCTTGAAGACTTTTGTCTGTGGTTTTGAAGCTCAGACCACCAATGAAGAGTTTACACAGCTGCTTGTATTCTTCCTGTTTTCCTCAAAGAAAGAAGACAGCGCTGGTTTGTCAATGCCACAAAATGGCTCCAAGCAAAAAAAAAAAGCTCAATAAAGTGCAGCTGCCTTTTTGACTCTCTTTTCTCCTCCAATTCCAATTTCAATAATTTTGTTAAATAATTTACCTCCGTTCAGTTGCATTGTTAATACCCACATCGAGTTTTAACTCTGCCAGCTCTGCTGGAATCCTTGTTCTGTAGGCTCTGATAAAAGCTATGGTACTTCCTTATCATCTTCAAGCCGCAATTCTCTGAAATTGTGAATGCCTTATGATGTATTTTTCAATTTCTCCATTCCTATACTAATTTTTCTGTTCATGGGAATGATTTTGTGTTTGGTCTCAGCTCGGACAAACTTGGTATTATTAGCTTTCACCTTCTATTGTGGTCTCTTTTTACTTTTCAAATTAGTCCTCGATCGCCCTCACATCAACACATTCCAAATTCATGAAAGTTCCTGTTAAGTCTCAAGGTAGCCTTCGCCTTAAAATTTTGCGTAATTCATAACTGCCAGTATGTTTTCAGCATGACCGTTCTATCCAAGACCCTGTTCCCTAAGCTTCACAATTTTAAAGCTAATTTTTAAAAATGTTGGTAACTCTTCTATACTGCCATGGTTCTGACATCATGCAGATTGAAATCCATTTACTATCAAGTGGCCTCCTAGTCTTTGGGGTGGCACGGTGGCACAGCAGTTAGCACTGCTGCCTCACAGTGCCAGAGACCCAGGTTCAATTCCAGCTTCAGGTCACTGTCTGTGTGGAGTCTGCACTTTTCCCCCGTGTCTGCATGGGTTTCCTCCCACAGTCCAAAGATGTGCAGGTTAGGTTGATTGGCCATGCTAAATTGACCCTAGTGTCAGGGGATTAGTAGGGTGAATGTGTGGGGTTAAGGGATAGGGCCTGGGTGGGATTGTGGTCAGTGCAGACTGGATGGGCTGAATGGCCACCTTCTGCACCGTCGGGATTATATGATTCTATTCTATGATTCAAAGCATTGTAATATCTTAAGAGGAAAAGTACTGTTATTATGGTTAAGTGACTAGAAGTTTTTGATTTGATTTATTGTCACATGTATTAACATACAGTGAAAAGTATTGTTTCTTGCGCGCTATACAGGCAAAACATACCACTCATAGAGAAGGAAATGAAAGAGAAAGTACAAAGTAGGTCTCATCAATAATTTCCACAACAATGTTCTAAACTATTTAAATTCATGTTGTACGAATTTTGCTATTTTTCTTTTTAAAGCAGCAAACCATTGATTAACTTCATAGATTTATCCATAATAATCCCTAGTTTTCTTTCTTGGTAAAAACAGCATCACTGCTTTATCTAAGACATATGCCCTCTCTTTGTTCCTGGCTTAATACTTTCATTATTTTACATGTATGCGCATTTATTGCATCTATCATCATCCGGCCCAGATACGAAAATCTTCGACATATGGCTATAGTTTTCCTCATTATTTACCCTGCCCGTCTCTCTCATTATCACTTACAGATTTGATTTTTAAAAATTTTGTCCAAGTTATTAATTATTTTAATTAAAAGACTTTTAATGAGTATTCATCCATCTTAATTTTTTATATTACACTCAGCATGCCAAATATTACGCTGTAATGATTGGCTGAAGTAACATGGATTTGTTCACCTAGCTCACCTGTCACAATAGAAGGTGAAAGCTAATACAACCAATCAGTAGCATGTAGCCCTCCAATCAAAGTGATTGGCCCTGATTTTGTGGTGGTAATGATGATGAAATGGTCAAGGCACATGCTGTTGCGGATAGAAGGTTAGCATGCATAGAGGATTGGCTAACTGACAGAAGACACAGAGGGCCTGAACTTACCATCGAGTTGCACATGTTTTTGGGCGAGAAAACTTGGTAGAGTTGGGTGTGAGGTGAGTGGCACGAGCCACGCCCACCTCCACCCGGTTCCCCCTTTACCAAGGCGCAATCAGGACTGCACCCGAAACGGTCGCAACGACCGTTTAAATGCATTTGCATGCACGTCAATAGACTGAATGAGTTGCACGCCCAACTTTACCGGCACTTCTCCCTTTACCACTGCATTCACCAATCCAGAATCGGCGTGAAACAGACATGCTCCATAAAAGTCTGATTTGGGTGCTCCATCAGTGTGGGTTAGTGAGGAAGTAAGTGCATAGCGTCCGATGGCTCTGTGCTGCTTATGGAGGTTCTTTCATTGCGGCCATTTTGTTTCTTGGGTCGGGGGGGGGCTCTGCGAGTGTGTGGAGGGGGTGGGGGACTGTTACTCAGTAGGATGTCCGATGTCCGATTTGCTGCGCGGACCCGGGTCTCATCACTGACCTCGGGTCTTGTGGATGCTGCTGGGTCAGCACTCTGCCAGCTGAAGGATGTGCACAAAGCCATTGGAAATTGCACTGCTGCAGCCTCTCAACTTTTCAAGGAGCTGTGATTGTGGGGAGCATGTGGGTGAGGGAATGGGGGGTCTGTGATTGTGGGGAGCATGTTGGTGGGGGATTGGGGTCTGCGATTCTGGGAAGAATGTGGGTGGGGGAATTGGGGTCTGCGATTCTGGGAAGAATGTGTGTGGGGGAATTGGGGTCTGCGATTCTGGGAAGAATGTGGGTGGAGAAATGGGGAGGTCTGTGATTCTGGGGAGCATCTGGGTGGGGAAATGGGGGGGGTTTGTGATTCTGGGGAGCATCTGGGTGGGGAAATGGGGGTCTGTGATTCTGGGGAGCATGTGGGTGGGGGAATGGGCAGTACAGACAGTGACTGTTGCTGGGCTAGGGGCAAGCAGCATTCCTTAACCGCTACATGTGTTCCTCTCCATCTCCACCCCACCCACCCATCCCCACCTCCTCCCCACCCCTGGCCTTCAGGGTGACGAGATGGCTTTTGCAATGCAAGCGATTGATCTCGCTGTTCGTTTGGTTGCAGCTGGAGCTGAGGAGTAGGAGCAGGAGGAAGAATTGTGGGGACAGGAGGCCCAGGCCTTACCACTCACAGGAGTCAAGGGAGACGACCACCAGAGGCAGGAGGTGGCCCAGAGGTGGGGGCAGGAGAAGGAGGGAGTGGTGATCCTGGCAGTTCCGTGCATGAGTGTCATTTGAACAGATGTTGGGCACCGTGTGCCGCCGATGGCTCTGCCTCCGAAAGGAGACAATGCAACACCTGTGCCACCTGTTGCAGGACCTGGCACCTTGGGGCAGGGGGGGATGGGGGCACCCACTCTCGGTAGCTGTCAAAATGACGGCCGCTCTGAACTTTTATGCAACTGACTCCTTCCAGACCCCTAGCGGAGATGTACGTGGCATTTCCTAGTCAGCTGTGCACACCTGTGTCAAGCAGGTCACAGAAGCCCTGTATGCCCGGGCTGGGCAGTACATCAAATTTAATCTGGACCAGGCCCAGCAGGAAGCCCGGGCTGTAGAGTTTGCGGCCATTGCGGGAATGCCTAATATACAGGGGGCCATCGACTGCACCCATGTCGCCCTCAAGGCCCCACTGCAGAATCAATGAAAATTCATCAACAGAAAGGGGTTCCACTCCCTGAATGTCCAACTGGTGTGTGACCACAATATGAACATTTTATGCACGTCTGCGCGAGACACCCAGGCAGCTTGCACGACAGCTTCATTCACAGGAGCTCTGATATACCGAAGGTATTTGAGGAGCAGCCCAGGCTGTGGTGGTGGCCTCTGGGTGATATGGGTTACCCGCTTTGGACATGGCTGATAACGCCTGTGCGGAGGCCTGTGTCTGAGGCGAAGACCCGCTATAATGAGACCCATGTAGCCACCCGCGCGATAGTGGAGAGATGTATTGGGTTCCTCAAAATGCGATTCCGGTGCCTGGACTGCTCTGGCGGGGCCCTACAATACAGCCCAGTGATCTCCTCCCGCATTGTGGTGGCGTGCTGTGCCCTGCATAACCTGGCACAGCAGAGAGGTGACCTATTGGATGAGGAGGAGGACATGGAGGCTGACCAGCCAGATGTCGCTGGGGAGGAGGCTGCCCAGCAGAAGGAGGAGGAAGAGGAGGAGGAAGAAGAGGAAGAGCACGCCACACCACCCAGGCGCTGCAGGGCTGGCAACTAGAATGAGGCATGCGAGGACGGATAGGGAGGCCCTGATTACCAGGCCCTGATTACTAAGGGCCTGTGTCCGTGGGTTCCATTTCCCACCTCCCTCCCCAAAGTCCCTCTATATCCTGCAACATTGTCAAACCAGAGTGGTGGGCCTGGATACTCTGTGCTCACGAGTTTCTTTGGCAGGCAGGAGGGTGATGACGACTCGCTAAGCACCATTATGATGATGTCCTGGTGCAAACTAATCTGACTCCTACCTGAGCTCTGCATGAACACTGGCACCTGGGCCCATGTCTGTGTAGTGGGTAAGGGTTCTGAAACCCCCATAGGGGGCCCTGGGCCAGGTGGGGTGGGGAGGGGAGGGAATCGCTCGTAGGTTCTGGGGAACCAATGACTTCATTGTCTCAGTGACACAGCATTGAGGGGCCTCCCCAACTGACATCAACATGAAGCATCCCTCCAGCGATCGTAAATGGAAGAGGATTCCTATTCGAAACAAAACTGAAACAAATTAGTCACAGGTGGGAGGTGAAAAAGCATTTAATGATGACAATAAAGGTGTTTAAATTATAAGTTCTAACATAAAAACATGTGAACAGAAAAAGTTAAGATACTTAAAGATCTATCTAACTAGTGCAGCCCTTAACCTGAGCCATTTAGTGCAACTATAACTTCCTAATCTTACATGGCCTATAACTACGTCTCAGTGACTCCCCAGAATGTACATCGGAGGTGGAGGGGGCCAGCTGCCTACCTCACCCCTTGTCTGTGATGCGCTTGGTGGGCGTCCTCTGGAGACCCTGGACCTTGAGGGTCCTAGCCTGCTTCCAGGTGTCTGAGACATTTCCATGACACCCTCTTCATCCTGCTGCCCCTGAGATGCCCCGGTGTCAGGAAGGGGGGAGTCAGAAGGTGTTGCCACATTCACTGTCTCCTGGCTGGAAGGCCCCGGCATGGGCTCAAGCCCGTTCTCCTCCCTTAGGGTTCCTGTGGGCTCCTGGGTCACTCCATGGAACGGCAGTGTTTCTGCAGTAAGCTCCAGAAGCTTCAGCATCACCTGCCCCTGCCAGTCCTGGAGGACCACCTGCGTACCACCCATGGTGATCGAGCCCTCAGCGTTGGCCACCTGAGTCAGGGGTCAATTGTCAATGGCTGCAGCAAGTGCCCTCTGAGACTGTCCACGCTCTGCAGCCCCTTAGCCATGACCCTCTGTGACTGGGCCACATTCTCAAGGACTGCTGCCATAGCCCGCTGTATCTCAGCACTGTCCCACTGGGTCTCCTGCAAGCTCTCGAGCCTCTCAGTCATTTGCTGCAGAACCTCAAGAATCCTGTTGAGTCCCTCAGCTGTGGCCCACTGTGACCCAGCTGTGGCCCTCTCAGACTCTGCTGTGGCCCGCTGTGACTCGGCCATCGCCCGGAGCCTGCCACTCATGGTGAGGATTCCCTGCCCCAAGTTTTCCACCATGTACGCCACCCTTGCAGTGTTGGCCTGGGAACCACACAAGACAGGCAACAGCTGGTCCATCTGAAAGCTTTGAGACTCCTCTCAACAGTCTTGCAGTTGGTCCAGTGTGGCCATCAGTCCCTCCTGCATTCGCTGGCTCTGTTGCTGCATCTCCAGCAGCTGAGGGAGAAGTGATCTCAGAGGCCCAGCATGTAGCCTGGGGCCAGCTGAGTCCCTGCCTCCGGCAGGCCCCCGTGTGCCAGAAGCCTCGGACATTCCCTCCTCCACCCGGTGTACATCAGCAGATGTGTTGTGCTCACCAGAGAGTGACCCAGAAGCCTCACCACTAACTGGACCTACCAACGTGTCAGTATCTGGGATGGTGAACTGCGAGGTGGAAGCTGACACCAAAACGGTGCCACCCTCAGAGGTCCCTTTAGCCATATCTCCGAGGACTCTTCCAAGCTATCTGGAGCGTGATGGCTGGGAGCTGCAGTGGGAGCCATGATGCCATAAGGCCCCAGGGCGTCCGGATCTGTCTCTGCAACACAAGATGCAAGGTTAAGTGCAAGGGAAGAAGAGGAATCCGGGATGCAAAAAACTTGACTCACATTTCTCCATTGAGCATAGAACAAAGCACAAAGAAGATTACATCACAGGAACAGGCCCTTCAGCCCTCCAGCTGCCCATCTGAATTGTAACCCCCTACCCTTCCGGGGACCATATGCCTCTATTCCCATCCCATTCATGTAGCTGTAAAGATGCCCTTTAAATGTCACTCTCGGATCTGCCTGCGACCTACCCCAGAAGCGAGTTCCAGGCACCCACCCTCTCTGTGCAAATAAACATGCCTCGTACATCTCCTTTAAACCTTGCCCCTTGCACCCAAAACCCATGCCCCCTAAAGTTGCCTCAAATTGAGTGGAGGATTGACAGGTAGCCCGACCATGCTGTCGCTGACAGCCCACATCTCCCCTTCCCTGGACAGCTCCAGTGCCCGCTCTTCAAAGAGGGTGAGGACCCGGAGGTCTGGCTCACCAACCCCTTCTTCATCCTCTCTCCGGTGTTATGGTCAGTCTTCTCCTGTGGGGACAGAAGGAGCCATGAAAGAAATGATGGCGTGACTCCTGCAGAGTATCAAGTGGTGGCCCTTAGAAGGCAGGCACATGCTACTCTTGGGCAGGGTGGGGGGTAGGAAGGAGCTGTTTGGGGATCAGGGGCTGGAAGCATGCAGGATGCTGGGGGTGGGAAGATCTGGGGCGACGGGGGGGAAAATGCTAGATGGGGTTAAGCACTCATCTTGCTGCCCGGATGAGGTCATTGACCTTCTTGCGGCACTGCTTCCCCGTTCTGGGGGCCAGTGCTATGGCATTGATGGAAGCCGCAACTGCCTCCCAGGCCACATTGCTACCTGGGTCTGCATCCTGCTGGGGGAAAGAGGATGTCCCGCCTCGCCTCTGCTGCATCCAGCACCTCCCGAGGTCAATGGCATTATCATTGCTGAATCCCTCACCATCAACATCATGGGTGTTACCATTGACCAGATACTGAAAATTTGTCTGTCTCAGCCTTGACCATACTTAATGATGCAACCTTTACAGCTCTCTGCGGTAAAGAATTCCAAAGATTCACTATTAGAGTCATAGAGGTTTACAGCATGGAAACAGGCCCTTCGGCCCAACTTGTCCATGCCGCCCTTTTTTTTTTAAAACCCCAAAGCTAATCCCAATTGCCCACATTTGGCCCATATCCCTCTATATCCATCGTACTCATGTAACTATCTAAATGCTTTTTAAAAGACAAAATTGTACCCGCCTCTACTACTACCTCTGGCAGCTTGTTCCAGACACTCACCACCCTCTGTGTGAAAAAATTGCCCCTCTGGTTACTTTTGTATCTCTCCCCTCTCACCTTAAACCTATGCCCTCTAGTTTTAGACTCCTCTACCTTTGGGAAAAGATATTGACTATCTAGCTGATCTGTGCCCCTCATTATTTTATAGACCTCTATAAGGTCACCCTTCAGCCTCCTACACTCCAGAGAAAAAAGTCCCAGTATATCCAGCCTCTCCTTATAACTCAATCCATCAAGTCCTAGTAGAATCCTAGTAAATCTTTTCTGCACTCTTTCTAGTTTAATAATATCCTTTCTATAATAGGCTGACCAGAATTGCACACAGTATTCCAAGTGTGGCCTTACCAATGTCTTGTACAACTTCAACAAGACATTCCAACTCCTGTATTCAATGTTCTGACCGATGAAACCAAGCATGCCGAATGCCTTCTTCACCACTCTGTCCACCTGTGACTCCACTTTCAAGGAGCTATGAACATGTACCCCTAGATCTCTTTGTTCTGTAACTCTCCCCAATGCCCTACCATTAACTGAGTAAGTCCTGCCATGGTTCAATCTACCAAAATGCATCACTTCGCATTTGTCTAAATTAAACTCCATCTCCCATTCGTCAGCCCACTGGCCCAATTGATCAAGATCCCGTTGCAATTGGAGATAACTTTCTTCACTGTCCACTACGCCACCAATCTTAGTGTCATCTGCAATGACACTAAGATCTTCTATGAGAGAAGAAAGTCCTCCTCACCTCTGTCTTACATGGGTGACTCCTTTCTCTGAGATTATGCCCTCTAGTCTTAGGGAGGGATTTTCTGGCCTCACTCGCCCCAAAACTGGAAAAGCCCACCCGAGGTTAACAGACCTCTCCGTGGTCCACCCCTCGCCCACTCAGATTTCTGTGGCTGGCGGGCCGGCAAAATTCCGCCCTTAGACTTTGTCACGAGGTGAAACAACCTCTCAGCATCTACCCTGTCAAGCCCCCTAAGAATCCTATATATCTCAATATATATCTCAATAAGGTCACCTTCAACTGTTTGAATACTGTGTCTCTCAGTGGAATACTGTTCTAGTGAAGTTTCTGGAAGAACAGAGTAACTCAGTCAGCAACTTCCTGACTTCCACTTTCACCTGCGGTTGTGTGGTCACCAGAATTTATTATGCGACTTCCTCTTTAATGAGGGCGAGCACCGGTGGCCTCACATTACTTTTACTGCAAAATTGGATATATAAATCCATCATGAGAGTTAGAACAAGAAAATTATTATATAAATATCCAAAAATAAGACACTTTTAAGGACGACGAAGTATCAAAGTTATTGGGATCTTAAGTGATTTTCACAATGTAATAAATAGTTTACAAAGTGATGGTCTGTATCTTTCAGTATCACTAAAGCATGTAATATTTTAACTTAATCAGCCATGTGATATGTAGTTTCAATAGGTCAAACCCAATGGGTTACTGCCTGAATCTCAGTAAACATCAGAAAATGCACACTGGACTATGCAACAAATCCACTAACACACCCTTAAAATTGCATGTACTCCAAACTGATCCTTGCTGTTGTGTCCTCTTAACCTATTCCCAGTCTGAAAAGTTTCCATTTTCTGTTTCTTATTTTTAAACCAATTATTTATCCATGCTGTACTTAACCTCTTGTAATTTGATGATTAGTTTCCGATAAAGAATCTTGTTGAAGGTCTTCAGCAATTAGAAATGTACCTTATCCTCAGCATTTCCACCTTGTATGTAATCTCTTCAAAATAATGAGGCAGCATAGTTAAACATGGCATTCTTTGATTGTCTTTCAACAGTTTATTTTCTAAGTTTATGCACATTTCTCAGAATTATTTTAAAAACCTTCCTGATAAGCAGATATTAAACCTTCTGTTTATGGTTTCACTTGAACATTTATGAATAATGGATTTAAGTTGGATGCTTTCCAATTTATAAGCATTTCTTTTAAACTTATTGAACTAACAAACAGGTCAGTTAAAATGGCACAAGGTTCAGTCCTATTTTCATTAAGGACTTGTAGCTGAGAGTTGCCTGGACTTTATGAATTATCTGCCTTAATGGGTTTACATCATTTTTTGTTATAACCATGTCCGTTGTTATTTTTGGACTATCTAAGTCCTTTCTCACTCTTCCTGCCCATTGTCTTCAAGATAAAAGATGGACATGAAGTAGTTACGTCGTAACTGCATTTTCTTTGTCCCTAGATTTGAACTCCTTAATAATTTAATTGAGCGAACAGCTTAATTTACCCTTTGTATACCATGTGCACAATTTGGAAAACTTTAGTAACATGCAATCTTATGTTTAGTAAACCTCTTATATATTTTCCTGCACTTGTATTTGCATTTCTATACAACTTACCATGACCTTCTTTCCATTGCATTTATTTTTGAAATCTTTCAATAGGATGCTGAACTGAGTTTCCACCTGTGTTCAGGTGAGCATAAAAGATCTCTTGGCATTATTGGAAGAAAAGTGACAAGTTATCCATTGACGCCTGGGTCACTGTCTGTGTGGAGTTTGACATTCTCCCTGTGTCTGCGTGAGTTTCCTTCGAGTGCGCCAGTTTCCTCCCACAGTTCAATGATGTGCAAGTTAGGTGGATTGGCCATGCTAAATTGCCCCTTAGTGTCCCAATATGTGTAGGTTAGAGGGATTAGTGGGGTAAATACATGGGATTACATGGATAGAGTCTGGGAGGGATGCTCTGTCTGAGAGTCGGTGCAGACTCAATGGGCAGAATGGCCTGCTTCTGCACTGTAGGGATTCTATGATTCTATTCTATGACATGAGGGATTTCATTAGCATGCTTGTCGGCGTACTATTTTGGGTTAAACTAATTAAACTGAATTAAACAAACTGAAGGTCAAATTAATGGAGCAGCCCCTTAAAGTGATACTGCATCAAACAGCACAAATTGCAAAGGAAACCTAAAATATTAATCATTGATAAAGCACCCCAGTCCTCACAGTGCCCAGCTGGCACGAAAGGTGCTTGTCGGTATAGGGGTGCACATGTTGAGAATGGAGTATTATTTCCAAGTGAGGATAATGGATGGTCCCTGAGATTTTACTGAATCAAGGTGCATTAAAGGGTCCTGCCAACCTTCATGGTAGGATCACTGCTCTCGATGGGATGTCTGGGACGGCTTGCTGGTTTTCTCTCTTATTCTGAGCCAGTTGGAGGAGTTACTGTGAGTAGCTAGGTTATGTAGTCTCCAAACTGCTTAATACCAATCAAGTTGGAGGTAGAACCGTACTTTACCCATTTTCATCAGTGCTTGCCTCACAGATGGTTCATCCATGTTTGTTGTAGGAATGGACGCCCCCCCCCCCCCAAACAAATATGGGGGGACCATATCTCCGTTTAGCTGACAATGTAAGTGACACTAACCTATGTGTTACTGAGCAGCAGGCAAACCCAGGTACAGGTCTGAATCCACAGAGATCCAGATGCTCGATATGGCCTCCTAGCCGGATTCCCTGAATAGTTAAACCAGAACATGTGTGGTTCCATCCGGCCACTGTACCTCCAGCAATCTACACCCAGAGAGGGGTGGTAGCGGTGGGACACGATATATTTGAGGTAATACCGTGAGCTGGCCCTCATGAATTCCGCTGGAGGTGGTTATTGTGAGAACCTATTTCCACACGCTCCCCATCCGTCCTGTTATCTGATGCCAGAGGTCCCGTTCTCAGGCTTTTTAAAATCTTTCCGGAGGGTCGGGTCCTCCTGCGTTGTAGCAAAACGCACAAGAACTGCGAGAATGGCCAGAAATGAAGATAAGTCTCATTAAAGAACGTGAACGTTTATGAAACAAAGCCCCGGCTCCAGGGTATTGAGCTTTTAGCTGTATCAGAAACAAGCCGTTCTCTCCTAATTGCAGTTGACATGGGCTATTTTATGAAACCGGTTAGTTACCTCTAACTTTCTCAGATGGTGAATCGTCTGAAGAATCTCAAGTGCTCAATTTAACAATTTTTCCAAATAATCTACATGCAAAACCCTTGCAATTGATGAATCTGGAATCCATAATTGTGAATTTTTAAAATCGCAGTTGAATAAACTGTACAACATGTTGTTTCGCTGCGACATCCTTCTAAAGTTTGCATGTCACCACGGTATTCGTCGCTCTTATACACGTGGTCCATTTAGTTTGCCGTCAGGGTTATTCTGACCGTGATTCTTTTTCTCAAGTATGTGGCGTCTAGTCAGAACCACCGAAGACCCCTCGGTCACTGTCACATATTTACACAGCAAGATGAATAAAGCCCCGGGGATTAATGTGGTTCTTGCTTCGTGTGTGTGTAAACAGTCTAACAGATGCAACTTGATTTTGAAATGCTTAAATTTGTGTGAATGTGTAGACAAAATAAATGTTCAATCCTTCTTCAGTTGTACATGTGCCAGTGTTTTAATCTCCGTGTCAGCTTTAGAATACAACATGCCAGTAAAGTTCCCCATCCAAGCTACTCACTATTCTGACTTGGTGATATATCGCCGTTCCTTCACTGGGTCAAAATCCTAGCACTCCCTCCCTAACTGCCCAGTGGGTGAATCTACACAACATGCACTGCAGGTGTTCAAGAAGGCAGCTCACCACCACCTACTCAATGATTTGATTTGATTTATTATTGTCATATGTATTAGTATACAGTGAAAAGTATTGTTTCTTGCGCGCTATACAGACAAAGCATACCGTTCATAGAGAAGGAAAGGAGAGAGTGCAGAATGTAGTGTTACAGTCATAGCTGGGGTGTAGAGAAAGAACAACTTAATGTGAGGTAGGTCCATTCAAAAGTCTGAAGGCAGCAGGGAAGAAATTGGTCTTGAGTCGGTTGGTACCTGACCTCAGACTTTTGTGTCTTTGTCCGGATGGAAGAAGATGGAAGAACGGAAGGAGGTGGAAGAGAGAATGTCCGGGGTGCATGGGGTCCTTAATTATGCTGGCTGCTTTGCCGAGGCAGCGGGTAGTGTAGACAGAGTCAATGAATGGGAGGCTAGTGCTAGTCTAGCCAGAGACACCCATAAATGAAGTTTTTTTAAAAATCAGATTATACACTGCGGTGCATTTCTTACGGACCTTCTGTGTGGACCTGTACCATCTGAACATGTACTAAGGCCGGCGAGATTAAAAGGACATTTAATAATTATCAAAATCACATCAATAGAGGTATACAAAATCCTTGAATTCTGAACCTTTCTTATACACTCCACATGCGCATGAATTATGTCTAATACAAGGAAATAGTTGCATGATTCTGTAACTTAAGAGGCGAATTTTAATAAGTGCTGACTCATTATGCAGAGAGTACCCAAGGCTCCACCACCATCCTCTAAGGGGCAATTGGGGATGGGTAATTAAAAAACTGCCGGTCTAGCAGACGACACTCACATGTGTTTGTAGAAATGCATTCCGGTCTCTTTTGTCAGTGTTTAGGTTGGTGTAATAACGGTTTGAAATATGTCCTAAATTGTAACTTGCTTTCCAATGTAAAAAGCAGCTCGGTAAAAGATTATACACCAAGGTTCAGCTAGTGTCAGGAAATGTCCTACAGCCTGATCTCACCCAGTCGGCCAGTATTACTCTGTCGATGGAAGTTTAACCTTGTTTGTTTTTTGTAATCAGTGAAATCTGGTCGGTTTTGTGCCCTAATGATGGTTCTGAAAAAGTCATATTGGACTCTCCCTCCACAGATGCTGCCAGACCTGCTATGATTTTCCAGCATTTTCTGTTTTTATTTCAGATCTTCGGTATCCGCAGTATTTTGCTTTTATTATGGAGGTGGGAATCAGATCAGCCAATAAAAACAAGCCTGCGACGTCACTGAACCAGGCAATGGTGTGGCGGAACATTGAAAGCAGCGGTGTATCATTCCTGACAACCACATCCTGTGGAATTTCCACTCTGAAACCCTCTTTTAGCGATCAATGTCTTTGGTGTTGACGTGGTGTACAATCAGCAAAAAACAAGGCGCGAAGCAAGATAACTATTGTAATCCGTTACTGATTAACCACATTTAATTGCAGTAAATCCTCGCCCACATCTTTTTTTCCTGCATCAGCTGCTTGACTGATGTTCTCTCTGAAGCAGGGCAGTGAGCAAACAAGGCAATAAATGTTCAAGTACACGCAATGTAAATAGCCGAATATCTGGAATCCTCCAATCGCCTAGTGTCCTCCCCAGCCTTTTTTAGATCATCGCTATTGCAGGATCTATAAATCCCGGAACGAGTGCGACTTCAGAACCAGCTTAAAAGTTTTTACACACGGTCATAAATACACCTTGGTGATTTCTAATCCAGAAGTTCCCTGTCCAAACATCGATCGGAACGATTTAACTTTGACGAGCCTGGGATTTCTGATCGAACAATTAGAGTAGCTACACAAAAATCAGTTCCGGTTTATTTATTTTTTTGTTGTGTGCGTCTTTTAGTTGCATGAATACAACCGGCTACACATTCCAGGTAGCGGGTATGTGGAGCGAACGTAGATGGCTTCAAATTGAGGCGATGGTCGACTGTCACAGGGCAGCGAGCCACAATTCGAGTTGCGTTTGAGAAATTATATATTTTTCTCGCTTTAGCGACCTAGGGTCGATAACGCAATGGTCAGTGAAAAATTGTAACTCCAAACACAACAGCTTGCATTTATATAGCACCTTGAATGTAGAAAAACGCCTCAGTTTCGTTTATTTATTAGTGTCACAAGTAGGTTTACATTAACACTGCAATGAAGTTACTGTGAGAATCCTCTAAATGCATTTCACAGGGACTGGAGGAGGGGGGTGGGAGAGGGTGTGGTTAGCGTGATCTATTATTTCTGAGCGGACAGGTATGTAGGAGAAGGAACAAAGACAGACTGGAAACAAGGACAGCAACTTGTATTATTACTGCTCCTTTTCTTAAATAGAACATCCCAGAGTGCTCTACAAGACAACAGGATAGATAACCAGCAGGAGAGGGTGACAATGTAAAACAATCCAGAAAAGATGGGCCTTTGAAGGTCGCGAAAGACGAAGGAAGAAAACGTGATTTGGGAGAAAAATTGAAACTGTCTCAAGGGAGTAGTGACTAAATGCAGCATCTTCGATACTGCCACAGGGCAGGGAAGTAAATGGTAATCTGCTCCTACTCCGGACCAATGAAACGTTAAAGAAGATTCACAACCCACACATGTGACAAAAACAACTACTATGCACCCTCGAACTGCGATATTCCATCCGCTTTTCTACCAAACCTTTGAAGATAATGGAGCGGTGGTATCTATCCCAGTTTGGGTTTCTTAACGAGTTCCCAGTTTTGCTTGGTGGATGAATGCCTGGAGTTAGGTTTCTAAATGGGAAATGGGGAGTATCCACTATATCTATTTTGATGGTTAATTATAAACAGAAAGTATGTAACATTGGATATAATGCTAGTATGATTTTGACCAGTTTTCGGTTAGCACGGCATTTTGCCATCATTAGGAGCGCATGTACATTGTTCGCCCTGATTTCTGCTCAGAATCCTTTATGCATAATGTCACATGTCAGTCACAGAGATAAAAGGTTTTCCTATCGCCTTCTCAAGAGAGAAAGTATCGAAAGGAACTTACGTCATAACAATTGCTTTCAGCCACATAGCTGGTGGTATCCAAACAGTTTAGATCTCACTACTTAGATCACCATTGCTTATGTTAGCATTGATATGTGCTTAATATATCCAGAGTTCGACACCACGAAGCATATTTCATGTAAGCCCGTGAGAACTCACCACATTTGCAGTGATAAACTATACATTATACACTACAACTGTATAACATTTACAGCGATAAATCAACATTAATTTTGCTTCTAGTCACTATTTCAAATAATGATTGTACCTCTTTAGGGTAGATGTTCATCCCATCAATCAGGGGTGAATTGAAATTTTGGTTCCAGGCGCCAAATGATTGTTAGATACCTGTGTGTTCGGGAAGGACATTGGGGGATACGGAGCAAGGCAGATAAACGAGGGGAGATACTGATGGGCCTTGATCTAGCTGAACATCGATGGGCTGAATGGTCTAATTCTGTTCCTCTGTTCCGAAAGACTGTCTGTTCATGAGCCATACTATCTGAATTTAATTTACCAGAAGAGCCTTTCCAGCCTCTGGATTAGGAGGTCAGTCTGGTTTATTGGTTAAACTGAATTTACAGAGCCAACAATCCTGACCTTGAACACATGCAGCACCACGTCTACTGTGAGTTTATTTCATTGTCACAAAGTCCTCTAATACTGTTTTCTCCAAACTATGGACTGCTGTGTACCGCTTGGGTTTGAGATTGAGGCTCCCGCCGCCCCCATGCTGACTCTTCCATCACAACCTAACGAGTAAACGTTTACCTATCTATAATACGAGGTATATTCCTGTTCCCGAGTGAGCATGAGGACGGGAGTTTCATTTCCAAATTCATTACAATTGGGCGGCACGGTAGCACAGTGGTTAGCACTGCTGCTTCACAGCTCCAGGGACCTGGGTTCGATTCCCGGCTTGGGTCACTGTCTGTGTGGAGTTTGCACATTCTCCGCGTGTCTACGTGGGTTTCCTCCGGGTGCTCCGGTTTCCTTCTACAGTCCAAAGATGTGCGGGTTAGGTTTGACTGGCCATGCTAAAATTGCCCCTTAGTGTCCTGAGATGCGTAGGTTAGAGGGATTAGTGGGTAAATGTGTAGGGATATGGGAGCAGGGCCTGGGTGGAATTGTGGTCGGTGCAGACTCGATGGGCCAGATGGCTTCTTTCTGCACTGTAGGGTTTCTATGATTCTATGATTTCGTATTCAGTTACTTGGTGTTTGAGGATAGCTCTCCAATTAAGAACCTATGCACTTTAGTTTGAGCGTTGCAGGTCACAATGGAGACGTATTTTCTCCCCCGGTGGGCTCTGTATGCACATCCCCTCCCCAACGCCAAAGACAATCCGTGCATTGGAAGGAGGTGCATATTTCTTTAGATGCCTATAAACTTTAAGAAGAGCCCAATAAGGGGAAGTGAATGCAGGTCCCGCGTCTGTTGATACAGAGGCACGATTATCTCCTGTTTGAACGAAGGCGATAGTATTTAGTTTGGGGAGAATTCCGAAGCCTTGTTCAGTTACAAATTATCATGTCATCCGCAGTTGAACATAAGCACGAAATGTCATGATTTTGCACTATTTCATATTCTCTCTTCCAGTGTTAGTTACGGGAGACAACACATTCGGGTCCCTTGTGCTACCCTGCAAGGCAGGATGAGCAGAATAAGATATTGAGCCCTACGCCCCTGTTCATGGATGTATTCGTGTGCAAAAGCTAGATTTTTTTTGTCACCAACAAACGTAAATCCCATCCATCGGTTTTAAGTTAACATTGAAGCTGGAACCTTTTTTTTGCTCGAAACACATTCCTAGTTATTCCGTGACCACCCCCACCCCATATAAAGGGTCCGAAGTAGTAATTTTATTCTGTTACAGTTTCAGCGCTGATCATTTATTTTACGAGAATCCCTCCATCCAATGCCACATTTCTGTAATAAACTGGTTCATAAAGCTGTGCAGCTTCCAGTGGGTTTGAATAATGTTGTTAGATAGCCGCGAAACCCGACTCCAAAATATTCATCCCAGATGTTTAGTTTGGGTATCCCTCTGGGCTAATAAACCAAACAAAAGCAAACCTTGCAACGCCAAAGCAATGAAAACCAGGCTACATAAACCAAGGGAAGTTTATATGACTTGTGCAGAAGAAACAATTGCATGAAATGTTAAAGTTAAGCCTGTGGGCTTTCTAAACATTAACCGCCCATCTCGATGACTATTATATCCCTTCGTTATTCGTCACGTAAAGCAGCCCTGGCTACAACCGCATATGTGACCCGATGTCTGCACCCATTCCAATCTGAACAGCAACTTGGAATCACTTCGCAATATCACTTTCTTGTTTGGTCACTTAGCTCTTACCCCTGTGCATATTCGCGACGAAGTTAGCGTTTGGACGAATTTTATTTAACATAAAGTAGCGCTTCGGTTTTTTTTTATGGTTGACAATTTAGGGCATGGTTTCCTCAGCTCGGTTCAAAGCATGTGGTGGATTTAGCAGTAATTTGAGCTGTTTGATTCGGAGCAGCTCCATTAGACATTAGTAATGAGTAATAAAGCGAATCCATGGAAACTCCCTGCTGACAGAAAGGCTTTCTTGCCTTCCCTGCAAGTCTAACTTTGAGCAATATTAGGATTTCAGTATCCCCCCCCCCCCCCCAAATAAAACCCATAAGAGCGCTTATTCGTTTACAAGCTTCACAGAACCCCAGAGCCGGGCCGGGGCGGGGGGGGGGGGGGGGGAGCACGCCTGCAGTGAACATAAAGAATGTTTTGAATTCTCCAAGCTGCCCCTTCCAGGAAAGAAGCTGAATAAACAAACGCTGCCTCCTGTATAGCACGCAAACCAGCCTGCCATGGGGGGAGTTCACAGAGATACATCTGTACACTCATATAATGTCACCCGCAAAATATACTTCAGTTAATAAACATTATTGGTTCTATTTTGTTTGGTTTTGCACGGTGCTATTTTCTTTGGAATTACTGCTGCTAGCTTTGCTCTAACTTTCTACAGACATGTTACTCTCGAAAAAAGTGGGGGGGGGGGGGTTGGTGGTGGTGGGAAGAGGATGAGGATTGAGTTCTACAGAAGCGCCCAGCTTACAACAAACAAACAAAAACATCACCAGTTCTCTCCTGGAAAGTAAAATGAGAAAACAGAAGACGGTGTTTGTAGGTAAGGAATCCCCGAGTTTTATGAAGTAGCCTACAGTCAATTTGCTCTTTTATCCATGTATATATTGCATTATATATTGCATTGGAGGGAGATGTTCCTTCGCTAGAGCGGGTACATTAACAGCTGTGGTAATTGAGTCTGTAAAGTCCATCGCATTTACTTCTAGACTATTGCTTCATAGACAAGACAAAGAAGACTTAAAAGCAGTTTGAAAAGAGCGGCCTTTGAATGGCTACTATTCAATTTGTATTTCATTCCCCGCTGGTCATGGAATTGAGATCAGAACAAAAAGTGAAAACACATGGTTGAGGTCAGCAGGATCAGAGAACCACCACATACAGCAAAGGCTACAAAAAGCACTGGGAACTTGTGTGAAGAAATAGATTGTATAAACAGAGCCTGCTATCGCCTGCACACTATTATCCTGTAATTTACACGGTATGGGAGCAAAGACATGTATTAAATAGTGAGATGTTTCATCACTTTTCAAACCCTGCTTTATGCCAGTCAACTTCAATATGCATCTGGGCATGTCTGAAATTCTTTCTCTAATGTGTTTATTTAAACTATCCGGGAGAAATTATTACATCACCAGTAAATCATGTTTACATATACCGCATTTTTCCTTTCAAGTTTCCAACACTGCGGCATGATTTTAATTACATAATAACGTCAAAATTCTATTTGTAAAATAAACGTTATGATTTATAGCAGGATAAAGGGATGGATTTTTAAAAAGTCGCAAATGAATCCAACTTGATTGTTACTTCAGAACTAAAAATACTGTCACGATTACCGAAAGGACAGGCTTACTTCAATAAGATCAATCAATAAGAAGGTTGAATTGTGTTCTTGTGCTGGATAGCCAGTGACATTGTGGTGCTTTGCTGTTATTTCAATTGCTGTGAAATACCCGAATTGACGAAATAATTGTGTTAGAAAAGACAGCAGGTTCCCCCACAGCAAAATCCAGCTGGCCTTTTATGAAATATTTTTGTTCCAACCTTTTTCAACTAAAAATGTTCTTTTTTTTAAGGCTAGTTTTGGGGTGCAATCGGAAGGTTCTGACATGACAGATCAAACCCAACCAATTAGTTGCAGATGAAAGATGTTTCATAAAATGTTTCGTTAAATTACGATTCAGGAAAATATCTGGATCATTTCATTACATTGTGATATTTATAATGGCGGTGATACTTGAAGTGCGTGAGTAACTTCTTATTCCAAAATAAAGTCACAAACTGGAGTTAAGGACTCCCGTCGATCGCTCTGTGTAACCACGTTGTCAATGCGTTCATCAAGGGTTGGGCGTTTCGCCAAGTGCCGAAGACGTTAAGGCAACCATCACAATCCCATTTGTCATGTAGCTACACACAAACTCTAAGGACCTTTATGGCCAGGTGTTCAACTTTGTTCCCCTCTATAACATTAAAATAATTACTTTCAAAAATAAATACTGCAAAGGTCCAGCTGGAGTAACAACCCCAAAAGCTGAAAGGACATTCGGATGGCTTGCTCGTCTGTGCGAGTATTATTAACAAATTCAATTTGCAGTCCTATTGAGTGGTTCTTGAATATCTTGTAACAGACTCTTTTGCATCCCCTGTCGAGTGTTTCTGAAACCCACTGTTCATTATTCTGCCTTACAAATCCTCTCCGGCTCTAATGGGACTGAAAGTTTATTAACGTTTGGCTACAGTGTGCTGGTTTGTACTATATGTTTTTACAGCAATAATAAAAATACTAAGTCGCAGTCTGTTTAAAGCTAAACAAAGCTGGAGAGCTGTAAAGTAACCGTGTGTGTGTCGAAGTGTTTCAAAAACAAAGAAGAAAATGGAAATAATGTTTAGGGTGCAGCATGACAGATCTCCGGCTCTCTGAAGTGGGGCCAGGAAATATATATCATGAAACGGTGGCCGGGAAATGACAATCCAGACTTCAAAAAAAACAGGGCTTGGCATTATAATAGAGAAGAGGCACAAATCCCAGTATCACATCTCCATCCCTCCCCCATAACCTCTACTCTGTCTAAACAATGACACAGTTTAGGTGATCCTGAATTTAAACTATAAAGCGAATCGGATCAAAGGTACCTTGGGGGACTTTGTCTTTTTTGTGCTATTTAATGCTTGTAATTAGCTAACACGACGGGATTTTTAATAATGCATTACTATATTAATATAATACTAGCTGTATTCTTATGAGATATGATATACATGTTATGTGAGGTGACATGAAACATTTGTTTGCATAAACGATGATTTGTTATACTTTTGCTGCTATTGCTATATCGACCGTACAGAGAGAGGGGGAAAGGGAAGGAGGTTGTTTCACAGCCCGTTGCTAGTCTAGATGTTTTTTAAGGTCGACATTGGGAACTTAGAATGCACAGTTGTGGCCTTTTCCCCTTTAATATTTCTCCTGGATTCCCGCGAGTGACTCCCTTTTGGGCTATTGGTCCCGAGGTCACGTTGACAGGCGCTGCTGTACCACATCCACGGGACAGGAAGACGGGGATATGTTGAAAGAGAGATGGTTGGGACTCGTTCTGTTTATATAACAATTATAAATATTTATAAATATGTTACAGACACGCTGGATGGTCCCTTACACAGAACTCCTAATCTGAACCAAATTCTCAGGGTGCTTCTGATGCAAGGACTTGGCTTTAATACAGAACTGGCGTGCTGATAATTAGCTCTAAGGGGGCGTCTTAAAACTTAGGGGTTTCTATCAAGAGTTGGCTCATTGTTTCATTTGTTAACTTTGAACGAGATTGCCAATCTGAGTGTCACAGGGTTTTCTTATCTGGGCGAGGAGCAGGAAAGTGTCGCAATGCTGAATTCAGTTTTATACAGTAATAGATAGCCCATACTGACAACAGAATACTCACAAACTTCCGAAGCCATTTTATGTGCCAATCTGTGAGGCGAGCTGGCGAGCGCACTGGTCGTTCGCTGCCTCGGTCCCTCATTTAGTATGGCCACACGCTTCTCCTCCAGTTTCTCTCCAACTCCCTATCTGTTGGGGTGGGAGTAAGAGACCTTTGCCACAATTATCTGATCATGTTTACCAAAGAGTGTAAGCATCGACCCCGGCGTTTCCCCCTGCATCAATAATGTCCTGATTTTTACCACATAGCAGTTCTAACCCCCAGCAATAGGAAGTCGACAGTTCAAACTTTCAGAGATCAGGAGACTGACTCATCATTGCATTTCTCAAGAGCACTTTGATCGAAAAAAAAGGAAACAACCTTTTAAGTGTCTTAGAAAGTAACGAGTTTTTAGTAGCCTTCTACCTGGCTAAGTTGTATTTCAATGCTAACCACTGTTGATTTATTTGAAGGTACGCACAGAGATATTCTAGGTTCCTTTTGTATATTAAATAATTAGTGTCAATAATATGATTTTCCAAATGTGTAAAACGGCGAATTCCATTTAAACAACTGTGCCTTGAACCCTTTTTAAGACGAATGTTTGGCTTCCCTTTGGGTCTGAGGGAATGGGGAGGTGAAGGGTCTTTCAGAGGGTGGGGTGAAATCCTACAGTTTATTATTTTAGCAGGAAATATCTACCTGAGTACAAGTGAGAAATGCATTCAGAGCCCCATACAAATCGTCACTAACCGCAGCTTAATGTATTTTCGTTAACACAGCACATAAGACAAACATATTAATTTATCAATTAGCTGATATGGGTGAGATTTAGTTAGTCAGCCGGAACAATGTTATTATTTAGTTCTGATTCCAATAGGTTTAATAGTTCAGAATGTTGATCCTAGTTTACAACGCAAAGAAATATAATCGGGTGACTGGATTATAGTTAGATGTTGTTGTGTCTCTTTACATATATATATATATATATAAAACACTTATAGGGGAAGCGCTAAAATGTTAATTAAGAATCAATATACATGCCTTTAACGTAATTCAAATACTAATAAGATTCTGCACAGCAGAAGGTCCACAGGAACATGTTTAGACTCCAGTTACCAATGAAAGAATGTATTGAGTCGCCGTGCAAACTCTGTGCGATCACTATTTTATTTTGTGTTTTACTATTTCATTTTATGACTTTTTTTTCACATGAAGATAACCATCTAATGAAATTTATAATCGGAACGACGATGAGATCTGAATTGAGAGCAGCCAGATAGTCCGCCAAATGACACAATTCTCCATAGAGTCCAATAAACAGCGCCTGTGAGCACGAGTATTTGTCACCGCCCAGCCCAGCACTCAGAAATTTAACCCGATTGTACATGTCCAGTCTTCCACCTAAGGGCAAATTTCAATCTTCCAATTTGGTAATCTTCAGAATGCATTTTAACAAAACGATCCGCAATAATTTCAGAGATCTCAGACATATTCACTCCAGTACAAATGAAATCTACCCCCGCGTAATTCTGCGAAAGGTTGAAAATGGTAGGTGTACTTATGATTAAACTGTAAAATATTCAAGGAGTAAAGGTCTAATTAATTCATACAATGCTCCAAGTTCTTCATCAGGTTCCACCCTCTTGCGTTGATGGATGCAATGTTGCACCCGTCGCTTCCACTGTACATTTTTGTCACGAGGTTTGATTGCTAACTATGAGGTGATGCTCGGTATTTTTTCCGAGCTGACTGGGCACAAGTCTGAGTGCCCTGAATGTGTCACACATCTTGTTGGTGTCCTCTTGCTGATGTCCTCTCCCATCGTTCCAGATTCCATGCACTTGAGAGAGATGATGTGGAGATGCCGGCGTTGGACTGGGGTAAACACAGTAAGAAGTTTAACATCACCAGGTTAAAGTCCAACAGGTTTATTTGGTAGCAAAAGCCACACAAGCTTTCGGAGCCTTAAGCCCCTTCTTCAGGTGAGTGGGAATTCTGTTCACAAACAGGGCATATAAAGAATCAAACTCAATTTACAGAATAATGATTGGAATGTGAATACTTCCAGCTAATCAAGTCTTTAAGATACAAACAATGTGAGTGGAGAGAGCATCAAGACAGGCTAAAATATATATAATATAGTATATATATATCATATAATATATAATATATATAAAATATATATAAATTCGTCCAGTACTTCCCCGGAGCGGAGAAGCTACGGCATCTCCTCCAGAGCCTTCAACATGTCATTGAGGAAGACGAACATCTCGCCAAGGCCATCCCCACACCCCCACTTCTTGCCTTCAAACAACCGCACAACCCCATCAGATCATTGTCCGCAGCAAACTACCCAGCCTTCAGGAGAACAGTGACCACGACACCACACAACCCTGCCACAGCAACCTCTGCAAGACGTGCTGGATCATCGACACAGATGCCATCATCTCACGTGAGAACATCATCCACCAGGTACACGGTACATATTCTTGCAACTCGGCCAACATTGTCTACCTGATACGCTGCAGGAAAGGATGTCCTGAGGCATGGTACATTGGGGAAACCATGCAGACGCTGTGACAACGGAGGAATGAACACCGCTCGACAGTCACCAGGCAAGACTGTTCTCTTCCTGTTGGGGAGCACTTCAGCGGTCATGGGCATTCGGCCTCTGATATTCGGGTAAGCGTTCTCCAAGGCGGCCTTCACGACACACGATTGCGCAGAGTCGCTGAGCAGAAACTGATAGCCAAGTTCCGCACACATGAGGACGGCCTCAACCGGGATATTGGGTTCATGTCACTCTATCTGTAATCCCCACAGCTTGCCTGGACCTGCAGAGTCTCACTAGCTGTCCTGTCTGGAGACAATACACATCTCTTTAGCCTGTCTTGATGCTCTCTCCACTCACATTGTTTGTATCTTAAAGACTTGATTAGCTGTAAGTATTCGCATTCCAACCATTATTCTGTAAATTGAGTTTGTGTCTTTATATGCCCTGTTTGTGAACAGAATTCCCACTCACCTGAAGAAGGGGCTTAAGGCTCCGCAAACTTGTGTGGCTTTTGCTACCAAATAAACCTGTTGGACTTTAACCTGGTGTTGTTAAACTTCTTACTTGAGAGGGATGTCAGGGAGAGCTGCTAATCGTAATTCTGGGACACTCATGAGCCTGACCCTCATTCAAAACCGGAGTGTGCGCCTATCTATTAGCCCTGTTATAGAAATCCCCCATCTGCCCAATTTCAAGTTCACCTTTCACAAGAAGTGGCTTCTCCCACTTTAGCACATCAAGGTTGACACCTCATTAAATCTACACCATGCTGTATGAAATTAATGCAAGGAGCTGGAGTGCTCCAGTGGGTGATTCTCCATCCTGGAAGCCAGTTTAATTCCCATTCCAGGCCTTGCTGGTGATGCAAGAACCCAGTTACAGGTGCAGGCAAGCCAGTTTGCATCAGTGCTGGGTAAGGGCTATCATAGCATCATATACTCCAGAAGAGGCCCTTCGGCCCATCGAGTCTGCACGGACACATGAGAAACACCTGAACTCCCACCTAACCCATTTACCAACACTTGGCCCATAGCCTTGAATGTTATGACATGCCAAGTGCTCATCCAGGTACGTTTTAAAAGACATGAGGCGGGAAAATCAATAAATTCAAATAATGATAGTTGATATGAAGATATAGAATCATAGAATCCTTACAATGCAGAAGGAGGCCATTCAGTCCATCGAGCCTGCACTGACAACAATCCCACTCAGGCCCTGTCCCCTTTACCCCAGATATTTACCCTGCTAATCCTGCTGACACTAAGGGCAATTTAGCATGGCCAATCAACCTAACCTGCACATTTTTGGAATGCGGGAGGAAACCGGAGCACCCGGAGGAAACCCATGCAAACATGGGGAGAACATGCAAACTCCACACAGACCTGAGCCTGAATTGAACCCGGGTCCCTGTCGCTGTGAGGCAGCAGTGCTAACTACTGTGCCACCGCGCAATCCTGTGCGATCAATTAGAGCGCTGGGACCCTAAGTGACATGGGGAAGGAGCCAAACGTATTTGAGAGGATCAGATTCCAAAGCATCTTATTCAATCTTCCCCTTGAGTCGGAGCTTGATGTAACCACCATGAAAACTGCCAATTAATGTTAGTTGAAATCAGTTTGTGCTAAACTTGCAGTGTAAATGTGCTTGTGGGTGTGCATGTATAGTGGACACCATGGCAATCTTCACCCTGGGAGCAGAATCGCAAATAAAGGCAGAAAATGCTACAAATATTCAGCAGGTCATGCAACATTCATGGAGAGCAACAGGGGTGAGATGTTAGGCCTGTGACCCATCTCCTCTTTTAATTCTAGATTTTCAGCACCTGCAGTATTTTTCCATTGGATTAAGGAGTAAAATCAGAATTTAATGTCAACCAACTCTCCAAACCTAAAGTAAACGTTGGTTAGACAATATTGATAATAGTGTATCCAATCTTAGTTCTTCAAATGGTGTGTAATATGGAAATGGTTCAGAAGAGAACCACAAGAATGATTCAAAATGTAATCAATGCTAGTTACTCAAATACTGTGTCCATTCATTTCAGAGAGAAGGGTAGTTTGATAGAAATATATTCCACAGTTACATAATTAAGTTCCCTTCCTCATAATAAACCATACCTTTCAATTTGGTAGATTGGGGAAGGTCAAGGGTTATGCCTATAAGTTATCTGTTTTCCTTTTCCCACATGAAGTGGGTTTATGGCTTGTGCAGTGAGTGCTAAATCTCTGTGTACATTGAGAAAAGGCCAAGACCATTTACTAACTGGGGCAGAAATCACATCCTATAAAAGTTGGTTGACGTCTATGTGGTCTCCTGGGCTAGTTTTGATCACCCTATTGGTTAAAAATAAATTTTCAATACTTTATTCACGTTAAATAGCTTTGAGTTTTTAATTGTTTTTTTGTCCCTCCCTTGCAGGAGATCACTTGGCTGCTGGGAGGTAAGGGATGCTTCAGATATCATGGGAAATCTTTGGAGCTGGAATACAAATGCAGCTCAGGTCAACGTTCTATGCTTGACATCTTGATAATTCCATCAGTCTAGTTTTAAATTCCAGCCAGAACAATAACGCCAGGAAACCTATTTTCAAGCATTGCCTCATACTGCTAGTTCCTTTGGTGAGGAACTGAATTCTAACGAAACAGAAAAATCTCTAGATAAATACCCTGAAATCTGGTTAAAGTAATGCAATAAAACAGAAGACCTATCACTTAACCAATTAAAACAGTACAATCATTGCTAATTACTGGGCAGCAGCAGTTTGACATAATCTAGTCAGCAGTATGCCACCTGTAAAAAAAAAAGAACTTTTTCACTAAATTAACAATAATAACACATACGCCAGAAATATGAATTAGAAGTGACAGAATGGTGCCGGACACAATTCCGCCATCACTTCCCCACCACTCCACCCCATCCCCATCCCATTGATGGATATATACAAGGATTGCTCTTTTCATCACTGTGCCAAGTATAAAACTACACATCTGGCAGGGGATGGATGTCAGAGTTAATTCTATGTATATACTTTTATCCATTTGATCTCCAAATGTAGACTCTGAAAAGGTGGCTGTTGACTCTTTCCTTATACCAATGCAGTCCTTCTAGTGATGGTACTCCCTCCCAGAATATTGATCCAACAGTAATAAAGGGATATATATCCAAGTCAGACTAGCATCTGATTTTGTGGAAATTTAGAGATAGTACTGTACCAAACTCTACCACCAAGAAAGACAAAAGCAGCACCATCTCAAAGTTGCAGGTGTTGATGAATCCAGAGGAGGGTTGGTGCTGGCAAACTGGCACCCCAGCTGACACCATACAAGTAGTACATACTCAATGCTATATTGGTCCATGGGATGTAGGTGTCGCTGGCTGGGCCAGCATTTATTGTCCCTTTCAAGAGTTAACCTTGACCAAGACTCAACTTACATTTGAGCATCAATCACATTGCTGTGACCTGGAGTCACATATAGGTAAGGATGACAAATTTTCTTCCCTAAAGGAGATCAGTGAACTAGATGGGTTTTTACAACAATTGTTTCATGGTCATCATTAGACTTAATTCCAGAATTTTATTGAATTCAAATTTCACCATCTGCCATGGTGGGATTTGAACCTGGACCCCCAGGGTCTCTGGATTACTAATCCAGTCACAATACCACTAAGCCACTTTCTCCCATGTATGTGCTAGTAGTGGAAGGATGAATATGTAATTGAATGGCACAGGAGATCCTGGTATTAAGCTTCTTGAATCTTGTTGCAGCTGTATGAATCCAAGTGAGTGATTAATATTCCCTCCTGGCTCCTGACCAAAGTCTTGTGGAACATTGATAAGCTTTGAGTGGCCATCAGAAAAGTCACTCAACACAGAGTACTTAACCCCTGCTTTGCTCCTGGAGCCACGGTAATGATGTAGCTAACTCAGTTAAACTTCAGTCTATGGTAAGCTATAGCATGTTGCTGGTGAAGAACTCAACACTGGTGGTGTCGAAGGTCAGGGGAGATGACTAACCTTTCTCTTGTTCAAGATTTTAATTACCTGACATTTATGGGATGTGACTATTAGCTACCACTTGTCAGCACAAACCTAGATGTTATTTTCTGGCTAGCATGGGTTGCCAGATGAGGGAAATGTGTGGATTCATCAGTGAACAGTGCCACTCCTGACATAATGACAAAGTGAATTTTTTTAAAAATAATTCACTAATTGTGGCTGTCACTTACTAGGCCAGCATTTATCGCCCATCCCTAATGAATGCCATTGATGAAGCAGCTGAAGACATTCAGGTCCTAAGGAATTCTTGCGGTGATGTCCTGGGTTTGTAATCACAGGCCTTGAATGACCACAGTCATTTTCCTTTGCATAGGTGTGACTCCAGGCACGGAAGAGTTTAATCTTTGACCCCCTCCATCAACCTCAGTTTTGTTCGAGTTCTGTAGTAATGTACTTGGTTGAACTGAATGGTGCCCTGATGTTGAGTTCACCTTCACTTTGCATTCAGCCTTTGTTCCCTTGGTTTAGCTAAGGACTGTAATGGGGGATTGCAGTAAAGTGGTTTTGGCAGATGAATATCATTGAACAGATTATTTGTGAGCAGTTTTGCTTTGTGGCCCTATGATTCTTCTTCCATAACTTTGCTGAAAGCTGGGAGGAGACGTACAGCATGGTAATTGGCTGATTTCTGTTGATCGGGCATACTAGCACAAGATTCCAAATTGTTGGGCTGTGCAGCTTGATAGGAAGTGTTCCTTGGAGACTGTATAGTCTGTTCCATGGATATTTTGCATTTCAGCTGACATGTTACTAAGCCCGTAACCTTTTCCTTGTCCTGTGCACATGGAGTGCATCAATTTGGCTAAATGTTGGCATTTCTGCTGGTGGGGATCTCCTAAGAAAATATATATTTTATTCAGGAACTAACACTGTGCTACCTGACTGCCTGTTTGATATCAAATGCTGGATGTGTGACAATTACTCACTGCTCAAATTAAAGGTCAAAGACATCTTATTTGTCCTCTTCCACTTGTTACATTCTTCATCCATTTAAGTTCAACCCAACACCGTGCAAATCACTTGACTCCAAATGGAGCTTTAATCCCAGCTTTCCCATGTTCATTCACTAAGTGAATGTAATGTGTTTTCTTAAATCTGTTGGAGCCAGGTCACAGATCTGGACCAGGATCTACTGACGGCATCATCGTTCAAAAAAAGCACACTGGATTTAAGGAACAGCATAATTGATTTGAAAGACATACTGGGAGAAGATGGAAGGTAAAACAGATGTTTCTGTTTTGTGACACATTAATGAGGCTGGAGCTATGCTGTACTACTGGTCTGAGACTAGTAACTGAACAGTGTGAAGTGCAGACATCAACACTTACAGTATACATTGGGCTTTGAATCGCACTCTGCCCACCAGGAGAGACCTCTGAGTACATATACTTACATGCATTTAAGTTCTACTCCCAGCCAGTAATGACTTTTATTTTGAGAGTGTGGGTGGGTCTGCTTTCTCATAATATTAAAATGACTTTGCAGTCGGTTTATAAAGTGCACAGGAGGTCCCGCAGACTGAATACTTTTGAAATTCATCTTTTTGCCACATTAGTGTTATGCATAGTATCAAGCCCATGTGGAGGTGGGCAGCCTAAAGAAGAGATTTTACACTATTTGCTTTTAGCTTGGGGTCTGCCTCCAGAGTTAGGTTTCTACTTAAATAGCATGCTCATCCAAAGCCAATTTGCATTGACATGTAATTGGCAGTGTAACTGTACCCTTAGAGTAATAGAAAATCTGTTAACTATAATTTTCCGTCCAATTCAATGGAATTTTCTGATTAATTTATTAAAGGGAAACTGTTTCTTGTTTTTTAGAAGTTGTAGGATAACATATGGAAGTACTTCATTCCCAAACTCCTGTTACCACAAACACAGTCTGTTATACTTTGGCTGTAACTGTAATGAGAGATAAACAACATGACAAATTCATGAACTGTACTTGTCCATGCTGGGATGATAATGTGACAGCAGGTATCGATTACACTGAGCAACATCTTGTAGCTATTTTTGCATCAGTAAGTATGGAAGCCTAAGGCCTCCGATATAAAAGCACCTAACATGTGAAGAATGTTAGAAGCCTGCATATAAAATCTGTGAAATGAGCATCATGGCTTCAAAAATAAATTTAAATAGATGTCTCCCAATAATCAAACTGGCGCACTCGAGCAATGTCCCAGTTGCACACCACCCATTTGGAATAGAAAATCGAAAGAAAATCCCAGTCCAAACATATCTGTATATCCCTACTTGCAACATTCCATCTCTTTAGCACATTTGTTCTCCTTTTCTGTATTCCAGTTTCTTCCCTTATGCAATATCTTCCCTTGCTATCCTGTATTGGGAAGAGAGAAAGGTATTGTCTTTATTCCTATCACAAACTCCATCCCCTCTCTCTCTCTGGCAAATCTCTGAGCTTAAGCCAAACTATTTACAACATTGGTGTTGTATTTGACCCCGGAATAAGCATCCTACCACATATCTGCATTATTACGAAGACCATCTATTCCCATCTCCATTACATTCACAGACTCACCCTTGCCTCAGCTTGTCTGCTGCTGAATTCATAAACAAGGAAGTCACACTAAGCATTTACAAATCATTTGATTTGATTTGATTTAATTTATTATTGTCACATGTATTAGAATACAATGAAAAATATTGTTTCTTGCGCGCTAAACAGACGAAGCATACCATTCATAGAGAAGGAAATGAGAGAGTGCAGAATGTAGTGTTGCAGCCATAGCTAGGGTGTAGAGAAAGATCAACTTAATACGAGGTAGGTCCATTCAAAAGTCTAATGGCAGCAGGGAAGAAGCTGTTCTTGAGTTGGTTAGTACATGACCTCAGACTTTTGTATCTTTTTCCTGATGGAAGAAGGTGGAAGAGAGAATGTTCGGGTTGCATGGGGTCCTTAATTATGCTGGTTGCTTTGCCGAGGCAACGGAATCTGTAGACAGAGTCAATAGATGGGAGGCTGGTTTTTCATTGCTGAAGTATTGTGGACACCACACTTTAGGAAGAATGCCAAGTCTTGGAAAGGGTATCGGGGAAGTTCAATAAGATGAGAGTGGGGATGAGAGACTTCAGTTATGCAGACAGAACGGAGTAGCTGGGATCGCTTACCTTAGAAGAGTGAATACCTAATAAAGGTATTCGAAATTATAAGAGATTTTGATAGAACAATTGGGCGAAACTGTTTCTTTAACAAGTGGATCAATTTCTAGAGATCATGATTTCAAATAATTACCAGGATAAGTAAAGGGGTAATGAAAAGAAGTTGTTTCACGTAGAGGCTTGTTGAGATCTAGAAAGCACATACTAAAAGGAAAGTGGAATCAGATTCCACAAGATATCTCAAAAGACAATTGTACACACATGTGAAGAGCATTAATTCCCAGGGGTATGGGGAAAATACTGAGGTGTGGGACTAAATTGGGCAGTTCTTTGGCATAGGGATGGTTGGCTGATGGTCTCCTTTTGTAGTGTAAGATTATATGATTCCATGAACAAGCAGCAAGGAGTCCTTAATGTTGGCTACCAACTGAAATTCCGGCCCTCTCTGAGTTTATCATACTTATTAGTGTGACATGTTGAAGGTGTAACACATGGGATGTCCTTTAGGGAAGGAAATCTGCCGTCCTTACCTGGTCTGGCCTACATGTGACTCTAGATCCACAGCAATGTGGTTGACTCTTAACTGCCCTCAGGGATGGGCAATAAATGTTGGCCCAGCCAGCACCGCCCACATCCCATCAACGAATAAAAAAAATGTGACATTGTGGATATGGGACACAGGCAGGTACATGGAGTTGGGCCACAGGTCAGCCATGATCTCAGTGAATGGCTGAACAGGCAAGGGACTAAAGGGCCTCCTCCTGTTCCAGTGTCTCTACATTTTCAAGTACTGATACATATGACACCTTTATAGAAATGAGGAAATGTGTCAGTTTCTTGAACAATACAATAGTTTTGTTAGCTTTGAGAACAGGGAAAATTATGTTAAATATTTTGTAAAAAGTTTCTAAATCAAGTCGACCACTTTAATACCGTTAAAATGAAAGCTGTTGATCATGTAGCTGTTACAATAAGATGACAAAACTATATTTATAAGTCGGCATGATTGGATGCACTGCTTACATGCAGCGAAAGAACAAACATTCTGTTGAAACATAAAATGAGCAGTGAAGCAACTCTTTCCCAAGGATTGTGATATATCAGTGTCATCTGTTCTTTTTACATGATGGTAACTTCATTTTTGTGGGGAGTCTTCAGCTGTACTCAGTTAAGTTGTGGTTGTGTAAACAGTGCAAAGATCCTGGCTGCCAACTTGCTGCGGAACAAAATCTCCCACCTCCAGGGCATGATTTAATCTTGCAAACAGCTTGTTGCCCCCCAATTGAACTGCTCAGCCAGAGTGAATTGCACTAGCTGTGCTGAACATTGTTTTCTGGTTAGGTGGTGGTAGTGTGTAAATGTGGGGGTGGGAAGAGGGCTATTAATATTCAACTCAGGTAAATGACTAAGAATGAAACATCTGAAACACGTTAAGGTCATACTGTCTTTCAAAGGTTAAATTTAATTCGAAATACGTCCATCTTCCTTCTTAAATGAAGTAAATATAAGTTTACGCACACCCCCACCCCTCTCCCACCCCTGCCATTGGCATATAAATGAACTAATCACTGCAACAATGGGATATTGGGATGGTAGCTATCTTTCAAATTAATTCTTGTGATCTGAGCGTTTTTGACAGGATTGTCATTGTTATTGTCAGTCCCTCATTGCTCTGAGAAGGTGCTATTGGGTCTTCTTCCGTGCAGTGAAGATACCCCTGCAGCATTAGGTAAAGAGTTCCAAGATCTAAATGAGTAAATTATGAGGACAATTTGAGTTTCAAAGATTGAGAGGTGATCTAATCGAGATCTTTAAAATGGTAAAGGGATCTAATAGGGTAATGCAGACAGATTATTTCTCTGGTGGGGAAATGTGGCACAAGAGGAAATAGTCTTAAAATTAGAGCTCGGCTGCTTAGGAACAAAATCAGGAAGCTCCTCTCACACGACTTGTGGTGGATATCTAGAACACTCCGCTCAGGCTAAAGGGATGATCCTTTAAAACAGAGATGAGAGGAATTCCTTCAGCCAGAGAGTGGTGAATCTGTGGAACTCTTTGCCGCAGAAGGCTGTGGAGGCCAGGTCATTGAGTGTCTTTAAGACAGAGATAGATAGGTTCTTGATTGATAAGGAGATCAGGGATTATGGGGAAAAGGCAGGAGAATGAGGATGAGAAAAATATCAGCCATGATTGAATGGTGGAGCAGACTCGATTGGCCGAGTGGCCTAATTCTGCTCCTATGGCTTATGGTCTTATGGTCACTCAAAAGGCTTTGCAGGCTGGGTCAGTTTAAATATTCAAGGCTGATAGCAATGGATTATAGCAAGCTAAGGGTATCAAGGGGGATAATCAATCTACTGATCCTTCCAATTCAGCCTTGGCAAGTGGTCACAATGGGAGAGATTCTTGGTCAGCCATTACTGACAAGATGCCTTGCCAGCACATTAGTATATGGCATAAATCCCTCCTGCAAAGGCATAAAGAAGGTGTCCTGTCCTGGAGACAGGAACTACTTGATAAAATTATTTTTTCTATTTCCCAAAATGGACAATTGCTGGGCTGATAAAATGTCTGCAGCTGATCACATGCTGATTTCTGGAAGTCTCTGAGCAGTTTAAAGCAAAGAAATGCTAACACATTAAAAAGTCCCTTGGATTCATCTCATCTTACATCGTACAAACATCCTAGCCAAGCCAACACAAAGGGTAGGAGATGATAAGTCTGCACCAGCCAGCTATGGACAAAGGTGTCTCGTAATCTCTAATGTGGCTCCTAATTTGTGGCTCCTAATGTCTAACAAATAGGCAACACGGTAGCACAGTGGTTAGCACTGCTGCTTCACAGCGCCAGGGACCCGTGTTCGATTCCTGGCTTGGGTCACTGTGTGTGTGGAATCTGCACGTTCTCCCCCTTGTCTGCGTGGGTTTCTTCTGGGTGCTCCGGTTTCCTTCCACACTCTGAAAGACATGCTAGTTAGGTGCATTGACCCGAACAGGTGCCGGACTGTGGCGAATAGGGGAATTTCACAGTAGCTTCATTGCAGTGTTAATGTAAGCCTTATTTGTGACTAATAAATAAACTTTACTTTTGTTGTGCTAACTGTTACCTACTGTTACCTGCTTCAAAACACAATGAGTTTCCGCCAGGGGCCTCAATAGCTGAATAGTTCAACCTGAAACCATCCTGTCACTTGACCAAAACAAGAGCTGTCTGGATTCCTTTAATTAGTAAGAAGTCTCACAACACCAGGTTAAAGTCCAACAGGTTTATTTGGTAGCAAATACCATAAGCTTTCGGAGCACTGCTCCTTCGTCAGATGGAGTGGAAATCTGCTCTCAAACAGTGCAAACAGACAGAATCAAGTTACAGAATACTGATTAGAATGCGAATCCTACAGCCAGCCAGGTCTTAAATGTACAGACAATGTGGGTGGAGGGAACATTAAACACAGGTTAAAGAGATGTGTATTGTCTCCAGACAGAACAGCTAGTGAAATTCTGCAAGTCCAGGAGGCAAGCTGTGGGGGTTACTGATAATGTGACATAAATCCAACATCCCGGTTTAGGCCGTCCTCATGTGTGCGGAACTTGGCTATCAGTTTCTGCTCAGCAACTCTGCGCTGTCGTGTGTTGTGAAGGCTGTCTTGGAGAACGCTTACCTGAAGATCCAAGGCTGAATGCCTGTGACTGCTGAAGTGCTCCCCCACAGGAAGAGAACAGTCTTGCCTGGTGATTGTCGAGCGGTGTTCATTCATCCGTTGTCGTAGCGTCATGCTCCGAAAGCTTATGGTATTTGCTACCAAATAAACCTGTTGGACTTTAACCTGGTGTTGTGAGACTTCTTACTGTGTTCACCCCAGTCCAACGCCGGCATCTCCACATCATGCCTACCATCGACACCGCAAACTGCCGGCTCCAAGTGGAGAGGATCTCCAAGAAGATCGCGCATATCGACACAGACATCAAGTTTCTACAAACATGCAAGAAAGCAGACAAGATATTCTGTCTGTTTGCACTGTTTGAGAGCAGATTTCCACTCCATCTGACGAAGGAGCAGTGCTCCAAAAGCTTATGGTATTTGCTACCAAATAAACCTGTTGGACTTTAACCTGGTGTTGTGAGACTTCTTACTGTGTTCACCCCAGTCCAACGCCGGCATCTCCACATCATTCCTTTAATTATACAGCTTTTGACATTTATCATCAATTGCGGTTTAAGCTCTGAAGAGAGCCGGACTCCAAGCTAGCAGATTGCCTTTGACTTCCATCTCTCTCCAAGTCTGCCATTTTACCATCTAACAGAAAGCCGAAAGAGCTCTGTCCAGGTCAATGGCCCGGCCTTCATCTATATACTAAACTACTGGAACATTAGAACTTTTGCATCCGTGCCTTTAAGACTAAGTTATCCCTAAGTACCTTCTCCCATTGTGGAAATCCTTGCGTCTGGAAAGACGAACCACCCTCTAACATCAGTTCTTGTACTTCTGGATTCTAGACTCTGGGCTCAAATGAAATCATAACTCTTATTTTTTATCATGGTCTTGTCCTGTACTCCTTTCTTTTCTAATCCCTTTTTTATTATTGTATGAGAGTAAAAGGAGGTGGACATTGAGAAGCCCCTGTGTGCATCTTGTGTCTGTGTAAAATACGCCAACCCTCTTACTTTACCTTATCTCAAGTTTGCAGTGGGGTTATTAATAGAGGACTGGATCATGCCAAACTGAAAGGTTGGGGAAAAGACATCACTACTTATAGAGGGAGAAATCAGAAACCATTCTGTTTACAGATGGGTAGTGAGAAGAGAAATTAGGGCAGTTTAAATTAATCCCCCTCCTGTCCATAAATTAAGAGCTTACATCCAGGATTGATCCAATTTGAATTTGACCAGAGTCCAAGTTAAGAGATGAGCCAAATTAGAGATAAAAGAGTCAAATAGAAGCCAAAAGAGGGAAACTCAGTGGCTGGAACTAATTTTAAGACAAATACATGTACCGCAGCAAACTCTGTTAATCTCACATTAAAGCAACATGGTGAATTATACAGCAAAGATGAGTTTGGAAAAGGAAGTACTAAATAATGAAATCTTAGCCTCTCTACACTGTGGACAATTAAGATTCGTAGCCAGAAAAATACAGGTAAAAGTTTGTCCTGGGGTAAAAACCCAAGGTACTTCAGATACCTTGGAGAGGTTAGACCTATCCAGGACAAATAGAAAAATCAGAATCAAAGAATGATTGGAGATTTGTATTCAAGATAGTTCTCTTGGCCACAAAATGGTTGTTACAGCTGAAATAGAGGAGGCTAGGGAAAGTGTTCAAGGAGAGAAAGAAAGAGAGAGAGAGAGTTTCAGGAACGAGAACAGAGAAAGAACGGGCTCAGCAACAAAAGATGTTGGCGTTGAAGAGGCAGAGAGGGAATTGCAAAAGGAGATGAAAATGAGACAGAAGAAATTAGCTATACTTCAGAGAAATGACTTGCTGATGTCCCAAGCACTGTTCCCCAAGAAGTCAGAACAGTCCAGTCCAGTCTGGCAGAGTGTGAGCCAGTGAACAGGGGCAGCACGGTGGCACAGTGGTTAGCACTACTGCCTCACAGCACCAGGGTCCCAGGTTCAATTCTGGCCTTGGGTCACTATCTGTGTGGAGTCTGCACATTCTCCCTGTGTCTGTATGGGTTTCCTCCAGGTGCTCCAGTTTCCTCCCGCACTCCAAAGATGTGCAAGTTAGGTGGATTGGCCATGCTAAATTGACCCTAGTGTCAGGAGATTAGCAGGGTAAATATGTAGGGTTACAGGAATAGGGCCTGGGTGGGATTGTGGTCAGTGCAGCCTCAATGGGCTGAATGGCGTCCTTCTGCACTGTAGGGGTTCTATGAACAGGTTATTGCTGGGTAAGCGCTGCTTAAGATAACTGTCAATGATACCTTCTATCACCATGCTGTTGTTTGGACATATTTTAATAGATCAGTTATTGGCTAGGTTGAATTTATCCTGTTTTTAGTTGGTGAACACAAAGCTTTGCATTGTTGAATAATGCGAATGTTGTTGCCCTACTTGAATATCTTGGTTAGGAACTTGATTAGATCTGGAGCACACAAATTCTGCACTACATCTTCCTTCAAAGTATTTAGCCATATCTTGATGTCACATGTGAATTGAATTAGTTAAATTGGCATCTGTGATCATGGTGACTTTAGGTTGAGGCCAAAAGCGATCATCCATTGGGTTTATCTTGCTCAAGATGGTTTCAAGTTCATCAGACCAATTTTTTGGCTTTAGCCATTGGGGATATTTTCCTGCTACAATCTCATATTTGAGTATTGCTGAAAAAAATACATTTTTGTCAAAGCTTTTCATCTTGCACTGATCAGGACATTCATGTGAGGAAAATAAAAATACATTGTACTGTAAAAGAAGGGAATGCTATCAGAAAAGCAAAATGCTATGGATGCTGGAAATCTGAAATAAAAACAGAAAATGCTGGGAAAACCCATAAGATCTAGCAGCATCAATGGAGAGAGAAACAGATTTAATGTTTCAAGTCTATATGACTCTTCTTCAGAGTTGAAGAGAGGATGAACCATGGAGTCATAGAATCTTTATGGTGCAGAAAGAGGCCATTGGACCCATCAAGTCTGCATTGTCTCTCCAAAAGAGCATCCCACACAGGCCCTCCCATTTGCCCTATCCCCGTAACCCCCACATTTACCATGGCTAATCCCCTAGGAAACAGAGAGCATAAAATTATCAAATTTAGCATTCAACTTGGGAGTGAGAAACTTCAGTCAGAAACAACTGAATTCAATTTAAATAAGAGTAATTACAATGGAACGAGGGTGGAGTTGGTTGGAGTGAACTAGAAAAGGAGCTTAGCAGGAAAGATGGTTGATTAGCAATGGTAGATGTTTATGAAAATAGTTCATGACTCACAACAAAGATATATCCCAGTGAGAAAAAATGATTCTAGGAAGGGGATAAATTAACCATGATTAACCAATGGAGTTAAGGGTGGTAAAAAGTAAAAACATTCGATGTGGCAAAGATTAGTGGGAAGCCAAAGGATTGGAAAGGTTTTAAAAACCAACAAAAGATGACCAAAAATAATAAAGAGGGAGAAGCTAAACTTCAAGGATAAACTAGCAAGTAATATAAAAATGGACAGCAAGAGCTTCTTTAAATATATAAAAAGGAAGAGAAGCCAAAGTGCACATAGGCCCCTTAAAGAATGAGACTGGCAAAATATAATGGCGAAATGGCAGAGGAGTTAAATAAATACAATCGCCGGAATTCTACTGCCTTGCCCACCATGAAATTGGAGCAGGCAAGGGGCGGACAACAGGAATGTCCATTGACCTCGGGGGGGGGGGGGAAATTTCCAGTCCCGCTCGAGCGCGGCTGTAAAATACTGCCCATTGTGTCAGTCTTCACATTGGAAGACATGAATATCATTCCAGAAATACTAAATAATCAAAGGGCAAAAGAGAAGGGAGGAAATAAATACAATAGCTATCACTAGAGAAAAAGTACCAGATTAACTACTAGGGCTATAGGGCCAATAAGTCCCCTAGACCTGATTGGCTGCATCCTATGACATTAAAGGAAGTACCTACAAAAATAATGGATGCACTGGCAGTAATCTTCCAAGAATTCTTCAATTCTGGAAAAGTCCAAGAGGATTGGAAAACTGCCAATGTAACACCCTTGTTCAAAAAGGAAGACAAATAACAGGTAGAATTAAAGAATCCCTACAGTAGAGAAAGAGGCCATTTGGTCTATCAGGTTTGCATCAATTCTCCAAATGAGCATCTTACCCAAATCCTATCTCCCCACCCTATCCCCGCAATCCTGCAATTACCATGACTAACCCACCTAACCTACACATCTTTGGACTATGGGAGGAAACTGGAGCACCCGAAGGAAACCCATGCAGACACAGAGAGAAGATGCACTCCACACGGCAGTCACCCGAGGCCCGAATGGATTATATTCTGTATAAGAGTGGGTAGAACAGGTGGAACTGGAGTCATCCAGATTAGAAACGTTGGCTCTATTCTCTTTCCACAGATGCTGTCAGACCCGTTGAGCTTTTCCAGCATTTTCTGATTTTTGAACATGTCCAAAAAACCCCGGCTCCGCCAAAAAAGATAGAATTGCAAGCAGCTGAAGCTTTACATGGAGAGGGGAAAACATACTCACTGAAACACCAGTGCCCAAAGTTACTGCTCTAGCTACATAGTATTCTTCACAAAATGCGTTGTTAAGCCTTACTGGCAAAACTTGACGCGATGATATAATTTATATGGAGATATTATTGATATCTGATTGTGTGGCTGTTCCTGACCCTCTTCCCTGTGGACAATATCAATGCGCAGGGATCATTAGGGTATATAAACTTCGTTGGTGTCTTTTTTCAAATAATTAACCCTATTCCCAGGGGAAAAAGTCAAAGGCAATAGTTTGCAAGGGGAAAATACAACAGAATAATCATTATGAACTACTATATCATGAGTTGTGACCACCTAGGATTCATTTAAACAACTTGATTGGTTTAATTGTTAAAATTGTACGTTCGTATTGGCTGTCGCGTTTGCATCAATCGCTGTGAAGTCCACTTCATTTTTCAAAGTAGCCTCATATATGGCTATATTGTCCATACAGCATCTAATGTGAAGACCCCAGCATGGTTGACGTACTCAGGTATTGCTTAGTGCTTTTACGGGGCACAAACCATAGTGATTATCGAGCAGCTATGAGACTACTTTTCATATTTGGTAGAACGGCAGTAGTATATGAATGGGAATGTCACTTCTAAATTTATAATGCACAGCTATAATCTTATTTGTTTCCAGCATTTGTAATGAAGCTTCCTGGGCACTGGTTATAGTTGTTCGGCACAACTTTGTGGGCTGAAGGGCCTGTATTGTGCTGTAGTTTTTCTATGTTTCTATGTTTCTAATGCAATTATGATCGATTGACCGCAATGTCCTCAATTGCCTCAATATCACTCTGAATTTAGTATGGAGCCACAGCACTGTTTTGACGTTCTCTCCAACTCTGTTCATCAGTAAATCCTAATTTTAATGCAAAAAATGTTTAAATGAACAGGTTTGCTGTTTTATGAAATTGTTTATTTGCACACTTCGGTTGCACTTTATTCCACAGCTCTGAAGAGTCAGGTGGGCTGGAAACAAGTTTCTCTCCCGATAGATGCTACTGGACAAGCTGAGTTTTTCCAGGATGTTTTTATTTCAGACTTCCAGCAACCGCTGTATTTTGTTTTTATTTGCAGACTGGGCTTACTCCAGGAGTTATGAGCACCCTTTTGCAAGTGTAGAGATATCCGGTAGCAGAGAATAGCGGAACTGAAGACAATTGATCAGAACAGACTCCAGCAACTGTTGAAAACATAGAAAAGGAGAAATTGAACTGGGAAGGCAGAAATCCACAGGTTAAATTTCCCATGAACTTATGCACCATCTAGGAACCCAGGGACATGACAGAAATAAAGACAATGAGGGCAACGCAGGGCAGCACGGTGGCACAGTGGTTAGCTCTGCTGCCTCACAGCTCCAGGGACCTGGGTTCGATTCCCGGCTTGGATCACTGACGTTCTCTCCAACTCTGTTCATCAGTAAATCCTAATTTTAATGCAAAAAATGTTTAAATAAACAGGTTTGCTGTTTATTTCTCCCCGTGTCTGTGTGGGTTCCGGATGCTCCAGTTGCCTTCCACAGTCCAAATATTTGCGGGTTAAGTTGATTGGCAATGCTAAATTGTCCCTTAGTGTCCCGGGATGCATAGATTAGAGGGATTGGCGCGGTAAATATGAGGGGTTACGGGGATAGGGCCTGGGTGGGATTTTTGTCAGTGCAGACTCAATGGGCCGAATGACCTCCTTTTGCACTATAGGGATTCTATGATTCTATGTACGAGATGAAGAAAAATGCCCCAATGTTCTTTACAAATTTTACGTTTTTTGTGAAAGTGTGCCACAGGCAAGAGATACCTGATAATGATGGCAAATTTCCTGGCCTCAATCACCTCCTCTTCCTTGCTGCCCAATCTCTCTATATCTCCACCTGCCACTGGGACAGTGTGATAGTTCACTGCTTCCTCCTTGAAGGGAGGTCAAGTGAATCATACTCATTCTCCTGCCTGGCTACACTTCCTCTCACATTGAACAAATTCTCCTTCAACTCGTCTCATATTCTTCAAATAAAAGTGGTTGCTAAGGCTGTTCCCTGCTATGTCTTCCTTTTGGTGGGCCATGTGAAATATTCCTTGTTCCAAACCAACTCCAAAGATGTGGTTACACAGATTGGCCATGCTAAATTGTCCCTGAGTGTTAGTGTTAGTACCTCCATCCTTACTCCTTTTTCTGGTATATTGTATCAGTGCTGTTTCCTGCTCTTGCCTGAACTGGAAAGTTTCAACTTTGCTTCCAATTTCCACGCTTCTTTCGCACTCACGTTTTCGTCTCCAACTCCTTCCTTCCTTGACTTGTCAGTTTCCATTTCAGGGACTGGCAGGCTATCAATCAACGTTCACCATAAGAACACTGACTCCTACAGTTACCTCAACTACATTTTCTCATGTGCTGCTTCCCATAGGGACTCTATTCTATTCTCCCAGTTTCTCTGTCTCTATCATCTCTGTTCTGATAATGCCACCTTCCACACTAGCGCTTCTAATATGTCTCCCTCTCAATCCTTCCCATAGTGTTTGACAGGGATCTCCACCAAGTCTGACATTTTTCATGCACTTCTGCTCTCACATCTTCGACTCCCTCCCAGAATTGTGAGAGGACACTGCTTGTCATCACCGTCCACCCCACCATCCTTCACATTCAACAGGTCATCCTCCACCATTCCCACCACTTCTAATATGATGCCACCACCAAACACAACCACCCCCCTCCCCGCCTTTTTGCATTCTCTTTGCAACACGCTGCATGACTCTTCAATACTCTGTCCCCTTTTACCTTTCCACTCAAGTGCAGGAGATGCAACACCTGCCCCTTTACCTCCTTCTCACTATTCACGACACCAAAATTATTTCCAGGTGAAACAGAAATTTACTGTATTTCTTCCAATTTAGTATTTTATGCTGGCTTCTCTGAATGTTGTCTGCTCTATATTGCGAGTTCCAAACACTCTAGTCCCTCTAGGACCAGGGGGCATAGTCTCAACATAAAGGGGCATTAATTTAAGGCTGAGATTAGGAGAACTTTCTTATCTCACAAGGTTGAGTCTTTGGAACTCCTTGCCATAGAGCGCTGTGGGGCAGAGTCCTCGTGTTTATTTAAAGCTAAGGTAGATAAGATTTTAAATCAATAAGGAAATCAAGGCATATGGGGAAAGAGCAGGAAATATAACGTGAGGAATGTCGGATCAGCCATGATCCTATTGAATGGTGGAGCAGGCTCGGAGGGGGGGGGGGGGGAGCAAATACCCTCCTCGGTTCCTATTTCTTATGGTCTTATGGTCAAACAGTGATTGGATGACTGCTTTGTGGAACACCTCTGTTCAGTCTATAAGTGTAACCCTGCGCTTATAATGGCCTGTCACTTTAATTCCCACCTCACTGCCACACTGACATCTCTGTCCTTGACCTAACTGCAGTGTTGTAATGAAACTCGTGGAAGATGGGTAACATCTTTCAATTAGCTACTTTACAACCTTATAGACTCAATCCCGAGGTCAACGATTTCCGACTGCAATCTCTGCCACTCCACCCTCATTCCTTTTTTTGTTCCTTTTATTTGCATTTTTCAGCCCCCGTTTTGTTTTTCTCCTGCTTGTGGATGGCAGCCGTTCCTGTTCTGCCATTCACACCTCCTCTGGCCTCACTTCCCACTCTGCCCCACCCGCTGTTTGACAGGTCTCCCGTCTTCTGCCTTATCACCTCTTGTTCTTTATCCACCCATCTGACCTGCTTAAAAACTTATTGCATTTCTAACTTTTCCCAGTCCCAATGAAACGTTAACTCTTGCTTCTCTCTCCGTGGACGCTGCCAGTCCTCCCGGGTATTCCGAGTATTTACTGACACTGATGGGCCTTGGCTATTGGTGAGCCAAGCATGAGATTCTGTGTTTATGGGAGAGTGAAAGGATATGATGGCAGTTGCGGCAGTTCTTATGTGATTGTGCATTTGATTGAGTAAAGCCCCGGACTATACTGGAACTGTCCCATATTCTGCCGTCACATTTTATCAAACTTGACGGTTGCTGAAAATGGCCAGAGACTGTTCTGATGCACTCTGTTGTGGAAGGTGGGGTAGGAATGCTTGTTTCTTCCGCAAACACTTTAATACCGACAGCCAGAACACTCCCAAGACCCCGAGTCACATATTGTTATAATGTTCAGTCCTGGTGACGTACCCCAGAGCAGGTCCTTTTTGTTTGAAGTTCAGAAACATTAAAACAAAATTCTCCCCCCGAGGCGGAGAGACAATTACTGCCGCTTTGACAATATTTAGGGGGAAAAATCGAAAAACCACCGCTGAGGCAGGATTGTTAATTAATAACAGTCCTCTGCGAAAAATAACACATTGCTTTTCTGCCATATATTTATTTCCAAACATGACTTTCCAGACTCGCTGGCAGACTTGTTTGATGACTACTACTTGATTTATTGGAATTTTAATTTTGCAAAGGGAAGCAAGAATTTAATCAGGCCAACTGGGAAGACTGGAGAAGAACGCTACACTCGCTAAGGTGAGATGTCTCAGGTTTTTAAATGTATTTATTCCCCCCGCCACTGGGAAATAAATGAATCGAACAGAATCCCCAATCTACTGTGACCGACACAACAAACAATTGGTCAGTTGCTCTTGAATTAACCTCCTCTCTTTGTCTGCAGTTATGAATACTGAGTCGGCAGCTAGATTTAGCAATGTTCCCTTTACCTTGAACCAATGTCATTCACACAGGGTTCTTCCCAATTTCGTAGGGGCGGGGGGTGGGTGTGGCACTGTTTGAATTGATCCTTCAGAGAGTCAGCACAGATAAGATGGGCCGAACGGCCCCATTCTCCGCTGCAACCATTCTATGAATGCAATTGAAGTATGGTTTATTTAGGCACATTCATAGAGTCACAGAGCCATAGGATACAGAAAAGCCCTTCTGCTCATCGAGTCTGCACCGACAAAACTACTCTAAATCTACATTAACTCCACTTTCTAGCACTTGGCCCATTGTATTGAATGTTATAACACTGTAAGTGCTCATCCACATACTTTTTAAAGGTTGTGCGGTTTCCCGCTTCCACTACCCTCCCAGGCAGTGCATTCCAGACTCCCACCACCCTTTGGGTGAAAACTGTTGCCCTCAAGTCTCCTCTGAATCTCTTGCCCATCAACTTAACATTATGCCCCTTCGTTATTGACCCTTCAACTAATTCAGGATCATATACTATAGGGAGATCCATCTTCACAGAATAGAATCCCTACAGTGCAGAAGAAGGCCATTTGACTCATCGAGTCCGACCATAATGCCACCCAGGCCCTATCCTCATAACCCCATGTATTTACCCTTGCTAATCCCCCTGACACTAAAGCCCTTTTACCAGCATGCCCACCCCGATTTCTCCATTGGCCTTGGGTGCAATTTTATGAGCCTCGGGCGGGCGTGCCGGTAAAATTCCGGTGTATGGGTCAACTTAGCATGTCCAATCCACCTAACCGGCTCATCTTTGGAGTGTGGGACGAAACCGGAACACCCAGAGGAAAACCACTCAGACATGGGGTGAACATACAAACTCCACACAGACAGTGACCCAAGGCCATAATTAAACCCGGGTCTGTGGCACTGTGAGGCAGCAGTGCTAAGCACTGTGCCACCATGCCACCCAAAGTCTTAAACAAGATAAGCACATATCTGATAAATGTAAAGGACCATAGAATTATGAAGCTACCTTATTGAGAAAGACTGAATAAGTTGGGCCTATACCCATTGGAGTTTACAGAATGAGAGGTGATCTTATTAAAACACATAAGATCCTGATGGGATTTGATAAGATGGATAGGGGGGGGGGGGGGTGTTTCCGTTTGTGGGAGTGATGAGAACCAGGGTTCACAGTTTAAGAATGAGAAGTCTCCTCTTTAAGAGGGTGAGGAGGAGATTTGTTTTCTCTGAGAGAATAGCTTGTGGAATTCTCTTCCACAGAGAGCACTGGAGATGGGGCATTGAATTTATTCAAGGGCGAATTAGACAGATTGTGATGGACAAAGGAACCAGAGCTTATTGGTGGTGGTGATGGAGGGGGGGGGGGGATGCGGGGGGGAGCAGACAGGGAACTGGAGTGGAGACCATAACCAGATCAGCCATGATCTTATTGAATGCCAGAGCAAGCTGGAAGGCTGAATGGTCTATTGATGCTCCCAAGCTCTATGCTCTGAAAGCACCATTGCCGCAATATCAGACTGGTGGGAGCAGGCATGGCCTTTGCACCCAGGCTCGTAGGAAAGGTGTCTCTCGCTGGCAATGGACTCCAGCACAACAGAACGCTGTAACTTAGGACAATAGGGTTGAACCTCGCCAACATGAATAAACAATAGAGTTTTTTGCCAATACACATTGTGGTATTTAACACTAATGGTCACAATTGCCCTATATTCCCTCCGAATTTCCCCTCCTGGGTTAAAATGGCAGCGTTACTAACAGTCTTTGCAATGACCTTTTATTAAACCGCTCGTTATTTGCGTCCAGACGTTTAGGATGAAATCATTGCTTTAAACAAACAAACCTCCCTTCATCTAGATCACCGCTTTTGGGGCGCAGTAAGAAAATAATTTTCGTCTGTCAAGCAAGAAGCGGCTGGAAAGCAGAAAGACAAATATTATTTTTACTGCATTGTGTGAAATATCGTTTTGGTCGATCTGTCAATGTGGGTATTTGAGGACTTTTCTGGCAGGGTTCTCAAATCCCAGGGGTCAGATTGAAATTGTTCTGTGTCTTCATAAACTTCTCATGAAGTATCGTAATAACTTTAGACTGTTGACTTTGAAAATAAGAAAGCCAGGAAAGTTCTAAAGGCTCCTCGCCTTGTTTGAGTAAGTTTGTCTTTTGACTTTCGCTGCTATTTACGCTCCAAATGACCACATTCTGCTCTTGCTTCAATTCATTCTTATTCACTTCATGAAATCCCCCCATCATTTTTACCAATGGGTAAAAGGCCCTTGTGTATGTGCTTTCTCTCTCATTTCAGGGTATTGGACCAATTGAGAATGGCTGGCAGCTATTTTTGGATTTCAACGCGCGATTCCCATTTCCGCGGTTAGATTGAATGCCTGTGGAAAGTGTTGCACTGTCGAATCCACCATTGACTTTATTGGTGAAAGAACGCGGGTGGTCTCGAAAGATGGTGTTCACAACTTGGATCCTTAAAGCCCACTGTTCTATAAATATTGGGCGTGTGGATCGACCTTTTTTGGAGTCAAACGCGCGTTTTCTTCTGATTGTTTTGAGTGTCCTCCCGTTTTGCAGGGTGAAAGTCAAAGAATGAGAAAATTAATCAGCGCGCCGCTTATAAGAAATTTCGGAGTGAATGTTAAAATGTGTCCAGTTTGGCGTCATCTCGCATCTCCCGCACTGTGGTATGAGGATAAATAAAGCTAATACGGTGACTGTCGGTGCTTCCCTAACACACGGCTTACTCGCTTCCACCTGCTTCCACCTCGGTGTGGAATTTAGCCATCCCTTTCCATTCAATCGAACCTTCACTTCCATCTGCGATTTGCACAGCATTCTCAGAGAGAGAAAAAATGAACAACAGATTAATCTCTTGATTTGCTTGGCATATCTCGGTGCTTGTGTTTATACTTTTCAATTAGTACTTCAATTCTTCAATTTTAACCATTTGTGTATGTTACACATGCATATTTTTTCTAATGTATCATTTATTGCCACATGTAATGTTTATTAAATGAATACTATTGTATTGACACATGTAATATTGTACTGGCCTATGTTATTGCTGTAAGTAATATACTTATGTGTGTGACTTGTGTTTTCTTTATTATTTAACATTTTAAGATTTCTATTTAATACTGTGTTTATTTGTTCTGCTGCAGAGCTGCTGCTACCAGGCCTTGGACGTGTACGAGTTGTTTCATCCTCCCCACATCCCACCTCTTTCCAACCCCCCCCCCCCCCCCCACCTCCCTTGGATAAAGAATTTTAGCGGAAAACTTTGGATGTTTTTTTTAAAGGACTCAAACAAAAATAGAAGGAGCTGTTCTCAATAACGATTACGGTATGATTTATTGATTCAGGTTTGGATTACAGGCTTCAGAATTTATGTTTATTTTACAGTTTTATGAACTTTTCTGCCGGGACCACACAAGTGAAGCTCACAGCCAGTGCTAATGGGGAAAGAACTGCCTTCCCCTGTGACATGGGCAGTGTGAAAAGGGATACTTTATTGTGCTTAGCTGAGATCATTCTGGCCCCTTTTGGGGATTACAAACCTGACCAGTAAGCCGTTTTGTAGCGAAGGGGACAGGGAAACCATCCCCCTTGTGTAAAGTGGCGACTTCTAAGTAATTTGTAAATAATGCCTTTGCGAGTTCAATTTCAGCAATAAAGATGCAACAAGCCTGAAACTTTTGCTCCTGCGATTCCTTTTACCATCACGTCTGCAGAAGTGATCGGAGTTCTCGATTTCCAGATGTATTTTAAGTCACTTAGAAAAAACACCAGGTTGCTCTGCTTTTATTCATTTGGGTTTTTTAAAAATATGAACTGATCAAATTGAATTTTATATTTTTAAATCCGCACCCACTCTTTTAAAAACTCTATTTTTTGACAGACCCTTAAGAATCTCGGCTGCAATGCCGGGCCGTGTTCGTGTGTCCTGGGTAGATATGTATTCACATCCGCCGCTGGATCTAAACCCTGAAGTCTTATCAATTCTAAAAGAGGCTCATTCAGGTTGCAGAGTTGAACCTCCCTTGAAAGAAGGCATTGACATTGACTAAATTTGTACTTTAGACTCCCTATGAAAACAGAACAAATTTATACTTTCCTTCCTTTAGTGCAAAATTGCACAGCAGCTGTTCTAACACAGCTGAGTGAAGCGGACCCCCATGGTTTAATTTCTTGTTTTAACTTCCAGTCGGAAACCAGATATCAAAAAAACCCCGCCCTCTTGTCTACTCGGGCAGGCCAGGACTCTGTGTAAGTATGCTTTGCACCCCCCCGCCCCCCACCCCCCGTCCGTCCGTCCCCCTCCGTCCACCCCTCCGTCCACCCCATCCCCCCCTCTCTACGGAACAGAGCTACGCTCAAAAGCATAGTCTCCTGGGATGTAGGTTGGGACCACTTATGCTGGCAGAACTAGCCTTGTGAACTTGACCGAATCGTCAGTGGAAACATTGCACAGCGGGCGCCCCGGCCTACTCAGCCAGAGTCGCCTCCACTTTCTCTTTCCTCGGATCCGGATTCTCCGGTTACACTGACACGGAATAACAAATGTCACGGAGCTCCAAAAATCACAGCTATTTTTATTTTATTTTTGAAACCAGGGGAGAAACCGCGCAACTCGCTTTAAAAGCAACGGTTAGATTGCTTGGAATAGAGTTTTCCAATTAATTTCCATTTCAGTGCTTTACCTTAGAGGTCTCAAAACTTTTAAAAACACTGCTATTACACAGAGTACAAGACTAAAACTTTCCCCCACTGCATCAAATTCAACCTTTTGAAGTATATTTAAAGTATATAAGATGCATACTCCTGGGAATGTGAATTATGAGATAACTTACCTCTCGACCTGGTGAGTAATGGGAATAATAATGCAGCAGTGACTGAAGTAAATATTTCCCATTGCAGAATGCGACTGAGAAACACTGCTCTTAATGGTCGCTGAGTTGCACTCATAGTATTTCGGAGCTTACTTCGCTAGATTTTGATGTAAATGTTAACGGGCTAACCCCAAGACCCCAAACGTTTATTATTCCGCAGCGCCAGATTTAAAAGGAGGCGGAGATTACCAAATACTAATTGTTCTTTTCAGCTTTTGAAATTTATATTAGCACATTAGTTGCAAAATGCTAACGAAGCTCGGATTCCACCCCCCCCCCGCCCCCAAACTACTATTACATGTAATGCTATCAAAACTGATATATATATATTTTAAATACTATTTAGTTTAGTTACACAGTGTCGGGAATTGACTTGTTCTTTTTGGGTTACTTGATTCACCAGTCCCTCCACCACCCCCACCCCCCTCCCTTCCATTTTGCTGAACACATATTGAAGGGATTTCCCTTTCATTCATACGAAAGGTGATGGCATTTTTGTCACACGGTCCTGAATGTCCCAGAACTGAGAATATTTATTCTTCCACATCTTTGTACCAGAATTGTAGAATAATTTTCAATTTTCTCAATACATGGTTTAAACAGGTTACCAAACCACAAAACATATTACTTATTTAAAAAAAGTACGGTATCCAGAATAAACAACCAAGGTGATTTTAAAATGGTATTAACACATGAAACGCTTTATTGGAAATACATACCTGTTTCGATATTTATGCTATTTACTAATGTGAGTAGAAATGAAGAACTTGCATTTATATGGCACAGTTCACATCTCTGGGATTCTCAATGTTTTTCCAAGTCAGCGAAATACTTTTGTGGTGCAGTAGTCACTGAGGTCATGTACCTTTTACAATATGATAAAGTAATTTGGAAATACATATGTTGAATAAATTAAATAAATTGGATCTAGCACTTTGCATTAGATAACCTTTCCGCATTTTGTCATTTCAAATTCAACCCAATTAGTAGGTTATATATATTCCTCGAATTTAGAAGTTTTTATTGGATTTCATGCATTGTTTGGTAAATCTCTTTGTGTAATGCAAAGACTTTAGTATAAGGCGCTATATGAAATGTTGTTATGCGCGGCTAGACTTAAAGATAAGAAGGTGCAATGACTGATAATTGATTGCCAATAGTTAAAAAAATTGCGGTGGTTTTAAAGTAACCCCCACCCCCCTCCCCACCGCATATCCTCGCACAGAACAAAATACAAACCAGAGACCAGCAATTTTCACTGCTCGGAATCGCACCAAGCCTTGTGGGAGAATTTCCTTGTCTTTAGGCAAAACAGGCCTTCATAGCAGCCGCTTGTCTGCTTTCCACATCCCACAAGAGCTTTTTTGTTGTATCTAATTCTCTAGGACTGCAGCACAACAAACATTTCCCTTGGCTTGAGGGTAATTTTCGTTTAACAGAAACAAAACAACTATTCATATGGGCAAGAAGAGGAAGCTGTTATGTATTAATGTTTGTACATTATGTAGCATAACAGTTTGCCAGAAGGCTTACCACCAGAGTCGTGAAGCTGCCAAACCATGCCTCAAACAAATGTCAAAGACTGATTGCACCCTTGCAGATTGCAGGGTAGGTGATTGTTGACCAATTCCCCAATTACATTCTCCTGTGCCTATAGACCACCTTGGGCAGCAGCCAAGAGCTGTCGATGTCTCCTCAGCTCACACAGGAACTTTGCCGCTCGTTCGGATCCCAATGATGTTATGATTTCATACTTCATTGGTTAGATTGTTTTTTAGATTATACTTAAGTAGAAGATTAGACCGTGCTTCTTGTGGTTAGTGAGTTTTTCCAGCTACATTTGTCCTACTTATAATGTGAGGTAGAGCACTTTACATTTCCATTTGTTTGTGACATGAGCCACACACAAATACATGTTAGCCCACATGTGATCACCATATGTCACATCTGGATATCAAGAGACCCTCTCCCTTTTTTTCATTTAAAATGACCCCACACAGGCATAATGAAACGTAGTGATTCTACCTTAACGGGGAGAGACTCCGTGGTCAGCTAGTTACCTATAAGCCCTTCTTGTTACAGATAATATAACACGTTTCCAATTTCCGCTAAGTACTCTCAAGAAGTTCGCTGCAAAAAAAGTGCACAAGTCTGAAAGTGCTCCCCTAGAGAGCAAGGGTTCAGTTTTAATTCGCAATTGTTTTATTTATAGTACTTTAAACCGCAGACTTATAGATAGCATCAGTAAAAACGTCAATTTAGTTCAGCTAAAGTTAACTTGGAAGACTGGATATTGTTAAGCAATTAAATGTTACTCATTCTCTACATATCTGTGTTTTTGTGACTTATTATCAGATAATTGAGAGTTTCTTGTACTGTTATTATAACTTGGGGCACTGAAAGTTTCATGTTCCAGTCTTACAATAAATACGAATCTAATAATAGTGCGAAGAATGTCCTCCTGAAAGAAGGGATAGGGCGCGATGAATCGCTAGACTTGTATCAGAATCGTTTTGCCCGTAAACTAACTTATTTAAAATAATATGAATGACAACTAGCCAATTTTAATTCAGATAGAAAAAAATGGCATCGTCCCTCACTGCATTGCGGATTTCTACTCCAACTATCTTTGAAGATAGTTGAAGATGGCTCAAATTTGTCATTGAAAGTTTGTAAATATTACCGGGGTCCCAGAGAAGACACACACACATCAAGATAAATACAGGCGGGATGCACCTCGATGTTAAGGGAGCGGAGAGGGAAAGGATCTAGGATACTGGAAAGGTGTGAATCAAAAGAGGCCAAGAGAAAGCAGCCATAGGTCCTGTAAACAGTTCAGGAATTGACACAAAGCGGCCATTTCTATTTTTTGTATAATCGAGTGGGTTGTTTTGGAAAAACAGATGAATAATTTACAATTTTCGGGCTTGTTTATTCTAATCTGTCCCTTTGCTTTGTTTATGCCACGCCGTTAAATATTGTTCATTTTCTATTAACAATGATTTAAAGGATTTTCAGAAGCCATCATTAGAACGATTTAAATAGTGTCAATAACATTGAGGTCTCTGCTTCACATAAGAAAGGAAAACATCTCCGAAATTCAGTTAATCTATTCCAGTAGACAAGGTCATGACAGGACCACGTGCAAAAATATTGATGGTATTACTTTCAGATTTAAATTTCATAGGAGAACTGCTTGACCCCGAGAAAAAAAGACTCTTGTTTCTGTCATATTCGATGCCAAGAATATGACAGACCTCATTCAGTCGGTGACAAAATGATGACTCGGGAGTGGCGGGGTTTATCTCTGGGTCAATTGAGAGAGAAGTGGTGGCAATCAATGAGGCGAGTTAATGGGGTGGGAGCACTCACCTTAACTAAAACTACGGAATTCCGCACAGCTAAAGCTTACGCTGTCAAAAGGGATATATAATGAAAACCCAGGAGTCAACCTGTCAAAATAAACCCCCAAATCATCTTCCGTTCCGGAATGTGTACTTTCCGATAAATATTTTAAACAGAAAAAAATATTAAATGTTCTCCTCGTGGCCGATACCGCATTCTACACTTCACGTTGATACATTAATCCTCCTTGCTACTGATAATTGCAGCGATGTTAGATCACGAAAATGGCGCCGTTTGTAACATTTGGTTTTTCATTTATTTGATTCCAAAAAGCCCTGAATAATAAATGGTAACAATATATATATATATATATATATAACTGTTAACATCAGTTTAAGGCATTTTCAGTCGTAATGCTTATACTTTAAGGGAACATTGCTTAAGTGAGTTGAGTAAAATCTTTAATACAGATACAAATGTAAGTGTACATTTAGATCTGTAATATTTGTCCGTGCAAACAATGAGCTGTTGGCTAGGTATCTGGTCCCTGTGCTCCACATTCGCACTGATGGGGCAGAGTGCTCGGGTTATTTGCAGTCTATGGATTGATGTTATTATTCGAAGGCATTGAACCTCACTGTCAAGTCTGAAACCTTCCATGTTTGAATTAAAATCGCTCTCTTGCACATATTGCATTTGCGGCCTGCCTATTTTGCCAACATATTTAGAGCACAAATAAACTGTGATAAGGAGCGAATAGTAAAATGGGCCCCAAGAATTATTAATTCGGCAGATTAGAATATTTATCAGTCTTGTAAGTAAAAGGATTGACAAATAATACGCGTTTGAATTAAACAATAATTCGAACAGTTTACAACCATGTATTTCTATATGTAGCCTTGCGCGCAACCATGGATAATAGATTATCTTTATATATAGTCTATATTATTGTACCGTGCCCCGGTTGTTTGTAAATGGCTGGATTTGTGTGTTTAAGGTATTGGAAAGTTCACTCATGTTGTAATTCTCGTATTAGGCAATGGCTTGCTGGGTAAAATGACCACGTCTTGCAGTCTGTGCCAAATTAATGAGACCATGTCATTTTAAGTTTACAGTTCAGCCATGGATCAGCCAAGTGGAAAAATGAGTCAAGGGGCGTTAAGGAGCGTCACGCAACGTTTGGAGGGGAAGGTTTCCCATCCCCCAAACTGATCTCTCTCTCTTTCTCCCTCTTTCTATCTCTCAATACCTTTATTGTATATTCTTCATTTTTATTTTTCACTTCTTACTGGCTCATTCTTTCCCATTTATTTTGCCTGTTTCTATTCATCCTCTCCTCTTCTCCCACTCCAGCTCCCTCCAACGTTTCTGATGCACAGATCCGCCTCCTAAAACCCTTAGCGTTTGGCTCTCTCCTTTCTTTGTTCCATCATCTATTTCCTTCACTGCTGCCATCCGAATAATACCTTTAAAAGTTGTTTTTTTTTCTACCTTGGCTTTTTTTTAAACCCAAATATGTGCTCTTCTCTCTCTCCGTTCGTTTGATTCCACCGCCTCCCCGCCACCCCGCCACCCCGCCCATTGGGAAACGGAGCCTATGTTATTGGACTCATGGGGCTGCGTTGAATTCAGGGAAGACTCAGTTCAGAACAGTCTCAAATTCCGACCCACTTTTTCCATTATCCCTGACATCCCAGTCTGACCGTCACATATGTGCGACGCTCTGATCGCTCCCTGCCAAAGCTTGGGAATATAATGATTAACTGCTTAAAAACGCCACTGCGTGCACTGTATGGCTGTGAAGGTAGACACCGACTGCATTGTAATATATTTTTAAAAAAACTATAAAGGCACATTTTTAAAGGCCAGATTTTACATATGCGTGATTCGTGTACGATGTGATCCCAATGTCACTCATATGTTATTCACCCGCTATTGTCCAGTGTTAACTATAAAGGGGAACTATCTTTTCTTCACTGTACACCCGGTATTGTCCAGTGTTAACTCTAGCTGGGAACTATCTTTTCTATAATATTCACCTGGTATTACCTAGTGCTAACTTTAACTGGCAACTACATGGGTGGGTGTTGTTTTTGTACAAAACGTAAAGAGCTTGGGAGGGAATTGTGTGCATGGTTCAACAAAAATGCTCACTCTCAATTTATCAATACTTGGCCCTTTGATGAACCGAAAGTGCAATGTGTAGAAATAAAACAAAACATACTGCTCATTTGAATCTCTACAGTTATTTCAGGTCGCCGTCATTTGTCTTGTGGACATTTTGCAATTATTATAAATGCATATATTGTCACTCCATCTTCATCTTTCCTACAGCTCAGCCTTCAACACTATTATTTCCACGAAACTCATCTCCAAACTCCGTGGCTTCGGCACCTCCCTCTGCGACTGGATCCTGAACTTCCTAACTCACAGACCACAATCAGTAAGGATAGGCAACAACACCTCCTCCACGGTCATCCTCAACACCGGTGCCCCACAAGGCTGTGTTCTCAGCCCCCTCCTATACTCCTTATACACCTATGACTGTGTGGCCAAATTCCCCTCCAACTCGATTTTCAAGTTTGCTGATGACACCACAGCAGTGGGTCAGATCTCAAACAACGATGAGACAGAGTACAGGAATGAGATAGAGAATCTGGTGAACTGATGCAGCAACAATAATCTCTCCCTCAACGTCAACAAAATGAAGGAGATTGTCATCGAGTTCAGGAAGCGTAAAGGAGAACATGCCCCTGTCTACATCAATGGGGACGAAGTAGAAAGGGTCGAGAATTTCAAGTTTTTAGGTGTCCAGATCACCAACAATCTGTCCTGGTTTCCCCCATGCTGACACTACAGTTAAGAAAGCCCACAATGCCTCTACTTTCTCAGAAGCCTAAGGAAATTTGGCATGTCAGCTACGACTCTCACCAACTTTTACAGATGCACCATAGAAAGCATTCTTTCTGGTTGTATCACAGCTTGGTATGGCCCCTGCTCTGCCCAAGGCCGCAAGGAACTACAAAAGGTCGTGAATGTGGCCCAATCCATCACGCAAACCAGCCTCCCATCCATTAACTATGTCTACACTTCCTGCTGCCTCGGCAAAGCAGCCGGCATAATTAAGGACCCCACGCACCCTGGACATTCTCTCTTCCACCTTCTTCCTTCGGGAAAAAGTTACAAAAGTCTGAGGTCACGTACCAACCGACTCAAGAACAGCTTCTTCCCTGCTGTTGTCAGACTTTTGAATGGACTTACCTTGCATTAAGTTGATCTTTCTCTACACCCTAGCTATGACTGTAACATTACATTCTGCAGTATCTTATTTCCTTCTCTATGAATGGTATGTTTTGTCCGTATAGCACGCAAGAAACAATACTTTTCACTATAAGTGACAGATTCCAACATCCGCAGTAATTTACTTTTATCTAGGATTGAGTTATTTGTTTTGTGCGAAGCACATAGTTTCCCCGGGACAGATCCAGGTCAAGGAATATAAAATATGAATAAAATGAAAATAAATCCCACTTATGAAAATGTGGGCATTGCCAGAAGCAGGCCAAGTTTCTAAATCATTTAATGTTACGGTTAGGAATGATAAACCAGCAACTGTAAAGACAGCATTGAAATTAAATGATTCATGTATTATGTTTGAGCCCATTATCATCCATCATAAACAAGGAAAAGTGTTAGCTGTGTGTGCGTATGTGTGTGTATGGTAAGGGTACCAGATCAGAAACCCCAAGGTATGTTATGAAGCCAGACTAGACCCCAACAATTTGCTGTTTTGGCATTAGTATGAAGATAAGATTTTGCACTCCAGGCGTGAGTCTACTGTGATACTGGGAAACCTTTATCAAAACTAACTCTATTTAACAACAGTTTAATTACAACAAATGAATTAGCTTAACTTTTAACAATTGAACAATATTCAAGCACGACAAGATAGAATTCTTAACTTTTAACCTATCGCTATGAGTTCCAATCCAGCAAAATTTCCCTTATAGACTTAAGCTCTCTTTAAAATTAGTTAGCAAAAATAGGCATACTTGATTGTCTTAGGCTAGCAACCTAGAGCTTTCAGAACACCTGTGAAGAATGAGAGAGACAGAAAGCCTAATTCTGGCTGCCCAGGTAGCAACTGTTTTAAGATGAAACTGAAACTCTCTCTTTCCGGCATGCTTAACTCCTCCCATTAAGCACATGACTCCATTCCTGTCAATTAACTTAATCAAAATTTGAGCTTGAAACCCCAAGGGGAAGCTAAGTAAATTCAAATGCATTAGCTTTGCTTAAACAAACACTCAGGGGGCATTTTTCCCAAAAAACAACTAAGTGCCCAAGGGGTGAGAAAATAAGCAATTTTATTACCCATTTTTGGGCGTACTTATGTGAATTTCACACACTCAGTGCATCACATGCACTGATCTTTCAGTAGGTAGATTGGCATATGCACACTGCTGCCACCCCCCCCCCCCACCACTGGCCTCCTAATGGCTTCTCCTACTGCCCCCCATTGCCAGTCTCGATGCCCCCTGATTGCCAGCCCCAATGCCTCTGACTGCTGGCCCCAGCCCTCACCCATCCTGATCACCAGCATCCCCAACCTTCCTGATTGTCGAAACCCTCGTTGCCAACCCTGATCACCCCTCTCTCCCTCCCCACAGATCTCAAATGCAGAGTATGCAGCAGCCCCCCACCCCCATCACCACCAATCGGCCCACCGCTGACTGGCCCCACCCTCAGTAGGCCTGCCTCCTCAGGCACCGGCTCCTTGGCACTACCCAGTGCCTGGTGAGCAATGCTAGGGTGCCCAGGAGGCAGTGCCAGGGTGCCAGTCTGGCACTGCCCAAAGGACATCCCGCTCTGCCCCCAACCTCCCATGTGGTCTCAATGGCCTCTGTCCCCACCAGCAAGGCCATCACACCATGACCCCATTGGTGGGGACTAGCTTTAAACCCCACTGGTGGGAACCTCTCCTGATGGAGGCAGGACCATCGTGAGCTCACTAATAATATTTAGCAGTTTAAATATTGGAATCAGCATTGCACTGTTTTCTAGTGCAAGGCTGATTACACCATAAAGAATGACCCAGGAAAGCCACGACCGGCTAATCCCCGCTGTCATTTCCTGGCCTACTGCACTATTTGAGCAGCAGAGCAGGCTGGGAAAATCGTGCCCTCCATGTCTAAAGTGGGTACTTATCTTTTTCTCCTAGCTACTAATTCAAAGGTCTTCCTAAACGAATCATCACCCTACAAAACAGAGCTGAATTTTAAACAAACCCCGAACAAGAAATATGATATAAATATATTTCTTAAAGGCACGGTATCATTACTGTATGGACCTGGTTAGGTGCATTGGCCATGCTAAATTCTCCCTCAGTGTACTCGAACAGCCGCCATAGTGTGACGACTTGGGGATTTCACAGTAACTTCATTGCAGTGTTAATGTAAGTCTACTTGTTTATAGTTTATAAGTGTCACAAGTGGCTGACAGCAACACTGCAATGAAGTTGCTGTGAAAATCACTTAAAACTTTAATATCAATTTGTATGTGTTTGCATGGAAGCCTTGGTTGTATGAATGTCTGTGTGTGTGATGTGATCAAAATTTATGTATCTGTGGAGGTGTGATTGTATCAAAGCATGTATGTGTGTGTGGAGGGCTGCTTATATGAATGTGTTTGTGAGTGAGTGTGTATGGACAGGTGGTAAGGGGTGTTTAAAAGAAATAATTCAAGGAATGTGGGCATTATTAGCATAGCCAACATTTATTGTCTATCCCTAATTACTTTTGAGAAGATGGCAGTGAGTCAGCTGCTTGAACTGCTCTCCTTCTTGTGTTAGCCATAGAGCTATAGAGGTTGTCAGGGAGGGAGCTAAAGAAAAACTGATTTTTTTAGGACATTTCGTGTAATCCTAACCCTAACCCACGCTGCTTTATAGCCAATGACTTATTTTTGAAGTATAATCACTGTTGTATGAAGGATTCTGGGATTTTGGCACAGCAACAATGAAGGGACATGTTTCTATGTCAGAGTGGTGTGTGGCTTGAAGGGGAACTGGCAGCTGATGTTCCCGGGCCTTTGTTCTCCAAGTGGTAGAGGTCATGGGTTTGGAAAATGCTGTTGAAGGAGGCTTGGTGTAGTGTATCATATCAACGGTATACATCGCTGTTACTGTGGGATGATGGTGGTGGTGGTGGGGGGGTGGGGGGGGGAGGAGTGAATGTTTAAGGTGGTGGGTGCATTGTCAAATCAAGCAAGCTGCTATGTCCTGGATGGTGTCACATTTCTTGAATGTTATTGGAGTCACACATGCCCATGAAAGTAAAGGGAATTCCATCACCTTCTGACTTGTCACTTATGAACAGTGGACAGACTTTGAGGAGTCCAGAGGTGATTTAATTGCTGCAGAGTTCCCAGACCCTGACCTGCTCTTATAGCCACAGTATTCATATGGCTGATCCAGTTCAGTTTCTGTTGAATGGTAATTCAGAGGATGTTGATAGAGGGAGATTCAGCGACATTAATGCCATTAAATGTCAAGGGGCAAAGATTAGATCCCCCCTTGTTGATTATGGTAATTGTTTGGCACTTGTGTGCTCCAAAGGTTATTTACCATTTACCAATCAACCCAAGCCTGAATATTGTCCCAAGTCTTGCTGTATGCAAAGATTACCTCATTATTTGATTAATCACAATTGTGACTAATATTGTGCATTCATCAGTGAACAATGTGATGTCTGATCCTATAATGGAAGGAAGGTCATTGATGAAGTAGCTGAAGATGGCTGGGCCGAGGAAATTGCCCTTAAGAATTCCTGTACCACAGTTCTGGGGCTGAGACGATATTCCTCAACAACCACAACCCATCTTCCATTGTGCTACATATGGCTCTAGCCACTGAGAGTTTTCCCTGATTCCCATTGATTTCATTTTTACTTGGGATCCATTATGCCACACTCAGTCAAAGCCTTGGTCTCAAGGACAGTCACTCTGACCACATATCTCAAATTTAGCTCATTTGCCATGTTTAGACCAATGTTGTAATGAGGTCTGAAACTGTGTGGTTCTGATGGAACCTAAACTGAAGATAGATGAGCAGGTTATTGGTGAGTAAATGCCATTTGATAGCACTATCACTGACACCTTCCATTAATTTGCTGAAGATTGAGAGTAGGTTGATAGTGTGTTAATTAGATTTCTGGGACAGGACATATCTGGGCAATTACCTATAGACATTGTTGTATCCAGAGCATTCAGCCATTTCTTATAATCATGTGGAGTGAATCAAATTGTTTCAAGACCAGCTTCTGCTCAGAACTTGTGGCTGAAGATTGTTGCTAACATTCAGCCTGGTCTTTTGCATTGACATGCTGCATCCCCTCATCATTAAGGATGAGAATATTTGTGGGGCCTCCTTCTCTCATTGGTTATTTAATTGACCACCACCATTGATGACAGGATGTAGGAGGACTACAAATCTTTATATACACTATTGGTTGTGAGATCACTTAGCTTTATCTCTAAAATGCTGCCTCTGTAGTTTGCCATGATTCACCAGATTGACATGTCAGTTTTATGTATGTAGCCTGGTGCTGCTTTTGGCATTCTCTGCTGAATCTTCATTAAAATGGGTTAATTCATTGGCTTGATAGTAATGGCAGAGTAATGGATATACCAAGTCATGAGATTTCAGACTACAGTGGAATACAATTCTGCTGTTAATAATGATCCATGGTACTTCATGGATGCAGTAAGGAGTCTAACAACACCAGGTTAAAGTCCAACAGGTTTATTTGGTAGCAAACGCCACTAGCTTTCGGAGCGCTGCTCCTTCATCAGGTGAGGATGTGGTGACTGCTCCTACAAATACAGTCATGGGCAGATGTATCTATGACAGGTAGATTGGTGAGGATGAGATCAAGTTGGTTTTTCCCTCATTTAGGATCTTTCACTACATGCTTTAGACCCAGTCTGGCAGCTACATGTATAGCATTCAGCCCGATTGATCAGTAGTGCTGATACCATGCCACTCTTGGGGCATTTAAGTCCCCCAGCCAAACACCTCTTCCAACATCTCTTAAACTAGAAAGAGTGCAGAAAAAATTTACTAGGATGCTACCAGGACTTGATGGGTTGAGTTATAAAGAGAGGCTGGATAGACTGGGACTTTTTTCATTGGAGCGTAGGAGGCTTAGGGATGATATTATAGAGGTCTATAAAATAATGAGGGACATAGATCAGATAGATAGTCAATATCTTTTCCCAAAGGTAGGGGAGTCCAAGACTACAAGGCATAGGTTTAAGGTGAGAAGGGAGAGATACAAAAGGGTCCAGAGGGGAATTTTTTTCACACAGAGGGTGGTGAGTGTCTGGAACAAGCTGCCAGAGGTAGTAGTAGAGGCGGTTACAATTTTGTCTTTTAGAAAGCGTTTAGACAGCTACATGGGTAAGATGGGTGTAGAGGGATATGGGCCAAATGCAGGCAATTGGGACTAACTTAGTGGTTTAAAAAAGGGGCAGCATGGACAAGTTGGGGCAAAGGGCCTGTTTCCATGCTTGTAACCTCTATGATTCTATGATTCTAAGTGGTGTTCAAAATGGAGAAGTACTGATTCGTCAGTTAAGGAAGAGTGATAATCAGCAGGACCTTTCCTTACTCATGGTTGACCTGTAGCCATGTCACTTCATGGTGTCCAGGGTCAATGTTGAGGACTGAAGGATAATTTCCTCCTGACTGTTTATCACTGTGCAACTACCTATTGTGGGCCTGACCTGTGGGTGGAACAGGGCAAACGCAGGAATGGTGATGGAGAAGTCTGGAGAATTGTCTGTAGGCGTGATTATGTGTGCAAAACTATGTTAGGTTTTTGCTTGATTGGAATGAAATCATAAAATTCTGGAAATACTCAGCAGGTCTGGCAACATCCCTGGAGAGAAAAAGCATAATTAACTTTCCTGATGTGTGATGATGTTTTCTCAGAATTCAGCACCTGCAGCATTTTGCTTTTGTGTTCCTTGACTGTTCTATGGGATAGTTCTCTGAATTTTGGCACAAGTTCCCGGATGTTAATTAAGAGGAGTTTATAGAGTCTACTGATCTTGCTGTCACTTCGTGATAGGCAGTACCTAGTTCAATACCAGATGGTTCCTGCATCTTTATTCTTATTAAACTTTTCTGTGGCAGTTTGATATAACCAAGATTCTTGCTGGGGTATTTTGCAGGACAATGGGTCGCATGTAGTTCTGTAGATCTCCTTCATTAAAGGACATCAGTGAATCAAATGGTTTTTGGCAGCAAACCAATAGTTTCATGGTCACCATTATTGAGACTCGACTCTGTGTTCCAGGCTTATTTCATTAATTGTATGCAAATTCTCCCTGAAGCTATGCTGTACTGTTCTATATTCTATTTTAGGAACATTTAAGCGGTTATTGGATAGGCACATGGAGCACACCAGGATGATAGGGAGTGGGATAGCTTGATCTTGGTTTCAGATAAAGCTCGGCACAACATCGTGGGCCGACGGGCCTGTTCTGTGCTGTACTGTTCTATGTTCTATGTTCTATGCTGGATTAGAACACTTATCTCCATGGCATCAATTTAAAACTGTGGATTACTAGTCCAATAATATTACTACTGTCCCACCCTTACCCTTATGGTGTGTGCCAGCTGTGGCCCAGTCAGTTGCACTCTTGCTTCTGAGTGACAAGGTTCCAACTTCAAATTCCCCACTCTAAGATTTAAAGGCAAAAATCAAGACAAAACCTCCAGTTCAGCAATGAGGGAGTCTTGCATTGCAGAGGCACTGTCTTTCAGATGAGACATTCAACTGAAGCTCCAACTGCTTGCTGGGGTAGGTGTGAAATATCCCATGGGATTATTTTGAAGAGAAGCAGGCGTGTTATCCCTGCCGTCCTGGCCAATATTTATCTTTCACGTAAACATCACAAAACAGATGATCTGGTTGTCACATTGCTGTTTGTGGACGTTTGCTGTATCTATGTTGGCGGCAGTGTTTCCTACATTGCAGCAGTGACTACATTGCAACAAGTGCTTTCTTGGCTGTGGGTGGGGGCTGGCGGGGGGCTGGGGGTTATTGGTGCGGCGAGGTGCGGATGGTTATTTCAAAGTTTTTTGCGACGATACTTCGATCATTTTGTGGGCAATGTATAAATCAATGAGTCTGATGTGTGAAGGGTAATATTATTGTGTGTGTTGCGGGGGGGGGGGGGTGGTAAGGGGGGTCACTAAGTCTGGAGTGTAAAAGGTCCATTTTACATCACTCTGTGTGTCTGTTTTTGGATGTGTAATTGGTGGTGGTGGGGGGAGGGGGGTGAACTCAGTCTGAGTCTGGGTGTGTGAGAAGATATATCATATTGTGTGGTGGCTAGGGAGGCAGAATCACTCTGAATTTTCCTGTGTGAGAGGTATCTGTGTGTACGGGGTGGTGGGGGGAGTGGTGGTGGTGTATCACCGAGTCTGCGTGTGTGAGGGTGCATTACACTGTGTGTGTGCGCGTTTGTTGGGGAAGGAGAAGGACGCTGAGTGTGAAGGGTTATTGTGCATGTGGGGGGGGGGTGTGAGAAAGAGAGATTCACTCTGTATGTGTGTGTGTGCATAAGTGTGAAGGTGAAGGTGCATGAAATAGCTAAACTAAATAACTTAGTTTTTAGCTGACAGAACGGCTGGAAATGAGACCCGATCAATTAGATTGACTTTCAACAGAGCAACAAATTATTCAGCAAAAACAACAGGCCCGGTAACTCTATTCAGTCTGATCATCCGAGTTTACAGAAAAAAATCTGTAGCTACTAATAAATCTGGAAAATACATTTGTGGGATACTTGTTTTGTTAAAAATAAATCAAAATACCATTCTCAGACACGGAATCCCACATCAGTGAGTGCTTTTGACCTGCAGAGTGCTCAGAAAATGAAAGTGAGGATTTGGCCGAGAATTTGAGTATCATTGTCCTTTTCTTGGGAATACATTGGCGGTGTAAAGGGAAATAATATAAGTCGGATATCTGCTATTATCCCGCAAAACTTACCTTTGTTTTATTGTAATGTGGACAAATAAATCCACGCAAACTTAACTAATAGTTTTCTCCAGCTACACCAGGCCGGTGTGTTTTCTGTGAGTGTTTGATTTACATTCATATGGCGTAAACAACATTAAACCGCAAATAATGGACAAAAGCAACAGGCTAGACACACACCCTACTGTGTATTTAGCTGTAGTGTTATTAAAACGAACCATTTGCTTGACAGTAGCATTGGCATTCGAAGACGTTCGGTTACAGTATCAGTAATAATTGTATTGAATATATATTACATAGAATAATTTAATATTTAAAATGGCTACTCTCGTTCATTTGAGAAATAGTGCAGTCTTTCTACCTCTGTATGTGGGTACTTAAAATAATATAAATATAATATATATGCGTTTATGTATGAATAAGTCCCAATTCCATACAGTACAAAGAAAGCGATTGGATTAGGCCCTTGCCGTTTTTCTGAAAAGCTGGTCGCTTAGTTTCATGAACCTTCACTGTTCTCATGTGCGTTTCAAATATTTTAATTAAAAAGACTAATCTAAACACCAATAACGCCAGCTCAGAATTGGCTGTTCGTTTACTTAAAATATTCAATTTCTATTTTAACCTACACAGCGAAGTAGGTTGGCTGCAATGTGCTTGATCGAGGCGTTTTGAGTGCATGGGAGCGCACTGATAATAAATTACAGAAAGGGTCATGCGAGGAAAGGGGAGAGGCGTTAGCTGATCACTTTTAAAAATCAGAACGAAGCACCGCATCCAAACCGTTTAAAGGGTGGGTTCTATCTGTGGAGGTATTGCTGAATGAACTTACAGACACAGCTAATCCTTCCCGGTGACCCAGGAGTGATCTCCTATCCAAACTTTCGAGTCCAAAGCCATGAAGTACAATGTGGTTATTCCTCAGAGTTCACTCCCATAGATTCCAGCTGCTTTAAAAAAAAAACTCGCTTTCATCTGTAAAGTTTGTTCTGAGTTTTTTTTATTGTTTTTCTTAATTACCAACTTGGCTTTCAACTGTTCCTCCTCTGGTCTGCGGGGAGATATTCCATCATTCTGCAATTATGGGACCTGTGAACTCACCCGTCAGGAAGGATTTTTTTTTTGCCTCCTTATTAATGATCTGAACCATCAAAGTGACCTTTTATTCCAGCTTATGCTAAATCGCCACATGTGAGAAAATTGCACCCAAAGGAATTTTCCCGTTAGCCGGCGAAGCTGAACAACAGCAAAAAAAAAGCGGATTTTAAAAGTTGCAGTTGGATTCTAAATGTTTGTGCAGATGGAGTTAGAATATGACATCGCCGGCAGATTAAAAGACAACAGCCATACTTCTCATTGTTCTGAAGTTGGGATGCGCACGAGTTCTATACACACTTTACACCGAATTTCAAGGAGGTTTCTGGCCATGTTCCTTCATTAATACCTGCAAGTGTATTTAATATCTCGATTGTGAGTAGGTAGAGAAATAAATTGTTCCTTCATTTTTGAAACAACACGTTTAATTTAATTCTGTTTTGACAAAACAGCGGAAATGCAACAGAGGCAACAGCGCTATTTCCAATGAGTTACAAAAATCTTTTGCTGTATGGGAAATGATAATAGTGTTTGACAATATTTAGATATAAAATGTCTTCTGGAGTAAGATATGCGTGTAAATTAAACCTTTAATCCTATGTAGTGATGAAAATGTTCGGAAACTTTTCTGCTGTTGTGTGGATTTGATACAAAGTGACAATCAGTGTTAGAAGAGAAACGAGCCAGTAAATGTGTGTGTGTTTGGATGGGTGGATGTAGGTGGTGGGGGGTGGGGGGAACCTATAAATTTGATCAGACAAACTCCCTAAGCAGGGTAGAGTTGGGGTTTTGTGTTGAAAAAGGTTACATACCGTTCACACAGCCGCAGAAGGACGATTGGAACGCGCAATGTGTAATGTTTCCCTTTCGATTTGGGTGCAGCCAACAAGAGAGCTCTTAAAGTTTAAAAAGTCACGCGAAGTGCGGTAACTGGTTGTGGCAGTTTTAAAGGAGGTAGTTGCCCTTTTCCACAGGCGCAATAAAACTCGTACTAATCCGCTGTAGGTAATGGCAGAGTGAGTGTCGCAGGTGTAGGTGAGATCAAACGAAGGGTTTACACATTAAAGATTAACTGGATTATTTACTTGCCTAATATTGGGACTTGTCAGCTGTGCCTGGTAAGCAGCACTAAAAGGCAAATAGTGCTTCCTGTCCGTGCATTCATCCCTTGAGTGGCCTGTGCTCAATATCATGCAGAAAAGAATCGGGTTACTTGAAAAAGCTGGGTTTGCTTTGGACCTATACTTTTGATGCACTCAGGGATTGTGCTGGATTTTATGGTGATTAACCTTAACCAGACATGAGCTTCAATCTTATCCCACTAAGAGGTGAGGATTCTGCTTCTTTTACAAAATGTTGCTTGTGTGGATGGCACGCAGCCGGAGAAGGGGCTTCTTCGCCTTCTGTCAATTGCCACGGTGTTTTTTTTCCAAAAACAAAGAAACGGGACCAGCTCTCCAGCAGCTTCCTACAGAGGGTGCTGAGGTCCAGAGCTGAGCCCCCGTCAGCCATGTAATCCCGGACAACACCTCGGGCCTTTTGTGTGATCTGAGTGAGTTCACGCCGAACCTCACACCCAACCAATACTTCAACTTCGAAAGTGCCTTTTATGCATTTGAAGGCATAAAACATGGGAGTGGAAAATTGTAAAAGGGGAAATTGCATAACCACAACTTCCATTTATATAGTACCTTCAGAGAAAAGTTCCAAGGCACTGCCCGGAGCCGAATGCACCAGCTCTTCCTGCGGGGGTTAGTAGAGTTACCCAAAAACATAGCTGAAATGAGGCTTTTAAAGCCATGGATCTGAGGAAGAAGCCCAAAAGAGCACCGGATAGAAGGATCTTGGTTCAAGATCCAGTAACTTTTTTTAAAAAAAAAGAAATTCAAGATGCCAATTATTTACAGAAGGAATGAAGCCAGAAGATCCCACAGTTTAAAACAAAATCATTTTGCTATACAAGAGTCAAACAAAGCAAACACTAATTACTACCTCGTGAAACCAGCTATACTTTAAAACTCAGAATCCATATAAGTTGAACATGAATTAACAAATTTAGGTCAATTATAAATTCTAAATTACAAATTCAATGGCAGATACAACTAATGATGTGGACATTATATAAACCTGTTGGACTTTAACCTGGTGTTGTAAAACTTCTTACTGAGATACAACCAACACAGATATTACAAATTGGTTCTGTAGTCCATTCAACCTATATCTCATCAATCTTGGTCACATCTGTGTCTTCCTCACAAACATTTTAGTGACTCTTCCTCTAGAATTTAGCCTGACCCTGGCTAACAGCAGTGCACAACCAACCCCAGCCTCCTCAACTCTGCTTACGAGGGTCTAGTTGTTGTGTAGAACCACCAATGTTATTTCCAATTAACAGAAAACAACCACAGTCAACTGTATATTTGTCTATTTTTAGCCTTTGGATCTAGCCTCTGTCTTATTCAGCCTGCTTCATCCATTGGGATCATCATCAACTCAGTAACCGTAGCCTGTTTAAATGGTTTCAATCTCCCCAGATGTTTCAAATAAAATCAGAAAGTGCTGGAAATACTCAGCAAGTCTGATAGCATCTGTGAAGAGAGAAGCTAGCTCTTAAAACAAAACCTTTGATGGGATGTAAATGCCATTGACTAGGCCAACATTTATTGTCCACCCTTAAATTAATGTTTCATGTTGAACATGACTCTACTTCAGAATTTTAGCATCTTCGCAATTTTCGGTTTCCAATCTCAGTTTCAGTCTTAGTTTTCTTTCAGTTTCCTTTCTCATTTTCCCCTTTTAATTAGGGTCTCTCTCAAGAACTGTAAGCTTTGATACTACAGAATACATCACATTCCCCACCCCACCCCCTGGGAAAAAGAAAGCTTCACGATAGCATTTCTTATCATCTTCAACATTTTAACGAATAGCTTATTATTGTACAGGTACACTTTATATGTTTCACTACTAAACATATATTTACAAAATTATAAGGGATTAATTGAAGCAAAAGCTATTAGCTGGATTCAAAGAAGTATTAAAACTCAGAGCCTGACTTCCTTCCTGCACCCTTTCTTTAAACATTTGACTGAGCATCAGTGATTATATTGTTTTTTGCAGCAACATGCCCAGTTTTGCGGCTGGAGGGCTGCAGTATTAAACTCCATCAGAACAACTGAAGATTCTTCCTGTGGAACTTCTCCAAAACACCAGAGGATTATGATCAGCATAAATTAATGTCTCATCTTGATTCAACTTCAAATTGTTGAACAGCCAAAACAAGACATTTCCTTCTCAATTGTGGAGTACTTTCATCGATATGCATTCAGTTTTCTTGAGGAACGACTAACTGGATGTTTTATACAAGTATCACCAACTTGTAGTAAAACTGCTCCTATATCTAGAGTCCAGCATCAAGAATTAATTTGTTTGACAAAATATGGAGCACCAAGCAGCTTCATTTATTAATACGGCCTTCAAACTCTCAAGTTAACTTTATCCAGCTAACTTTTATATTTTTCTTCAACAAGTTCTTTAATGGAGTGATGACAGCATTAACATTTGGCAGAAACTTCCTGCAAAGCTCACAAATTCTGAGGGATTATAATATTTTTTGTTTTGTTTTAGGGACAAGGAAGTTCATAATTGCTTGAAACTTTAGCTTCTCTGGGCAACATCTGACCTTGCCCCATGACATATCCCAAATAGGTGACTTTGGCCTTGGTAGACTCATCCTTCATCAAATTCATCAGTAAGAATTTTAGCCCCTCCTCTTCTAAAATGCAGCCTGATCCCAGCCGACAGTAGTGCACAACCAACCCAAGTTCTATGCACAAGGTTTTCACTAAAAATGGCACACGCCTGCAGAACCTACATACTTGCCTATTCTTAGCTTCTGGATATCACTCAACTTGTTGCTGGGTTGCAGGGCTTACTTCATGAAGAAAGGTTGAACAGGTCTATACCCATCAGAGTTTAGAAAAAATGCAAAGTGATCTTACTGAAACATAAAAGATCTTGAAGGGACTTGATAGCGTAGATACCGGGTAGATGCTTCCTCTTTTGGGAGAGACTAAAAATGAGAAACACAGTTTAAAAATAAGAGGACTCCAAAAATTAACTCTGTTTTTCTCTCTATAGATGCTGCCAGACCTCAATCATGATCTTACTGAATGGGGTAGAATGTGAAGTTGAATTACTGTGTGCAAGAAATTGGTGTGAAGTTAAAAGTAAACTTATAAAGAGGTTGAAGACACCAAGGATGTTGGTGAACTAAGGAGGAGTACTCAGCAGAGAAATTAGAATGGATGTTAAACCACAAGGACTTACAATAGTTAGCCTGGTAAAGAGATTTCATTGAACAGAAAGACTCTCCTCTTGTACCTCAGGTTTCTGTCAATGCTGGGATGTCAAAAAAATCCCAAAAAATCAGATGGGTATAGAGGCTATCTGTTCAACCTTTTGATAAGTTCATTATGAAGATATAAATAGTGAAAGTTATGGAGAACAGTACGAACCAGCGAGCAAGTTGAATACAGAACAAGTGGGATTTGAAAGGATATTAATGGGATGTGAATGGGTAATGCAGAGTTTATAGGAAATAACCCGGGAGAAAGCTTAGAGTGATTGCTATTTTGAGTAAAGGATGAGGCAAGAATGAGAGTAGCAACAATACAAGTATAATCACCTCCAAGTTCCTCTCCAAGTCACATGCGTACATCACTATTACATCATTAGAACTAGTTCAGAATGCTGGAATTTCCAACTGACATCGTTGCGACACCATCAGCTCAAAGATTCCAGCAATTCAAGGAAAAAGACAGCCACCATTTCCTTCTTGATGAAAGAGGATGTAGTTGAGAGACTGGAGGAGCAAAAAAATTGATGACGCGGTAGTATTAGAAAGGCAGGCTGTATTTGATGTTGATAAGCCAGCAGGACTGGAAAATCCAAGGATACATCTGAGGATACTGAGTGAGGGAAGAGTGGAAATTGCAAAGACACTGTCCATAATCTTCCAACCTTCCTTCAATGCAGGAATGATGACAGAGGACTGGAGAATTACAAATGTTGAAACCTTTTTCAAAAAAGGGTTCAAAGATAAAGCTAACAATTACAGACCAGCCAATTTAATCTCAGTGGTGGAAAAGCTGTTAGAAATGGCAATCCAGGATGAATTTAACAGTCACATGGACAAAAGTGGATTGATGAAGGAAATCCAGCGGAGATTTATTCGGGGAAAATCATGTCTTTTTTAATTCTTTAATGGGGTGAGCCACCATCTTGGACTGCTACAGTTCATTTCATGTAGGCACACTCACAGTGCTGTTAGGAAGGTAGTTCCAGAATTTTGACCCAGTGTAGGAGACTGAGGGGTGATCTTATAGTGGTGTATAAGATCATGAGAGACATGGATAGGCTGAATGCACTCAGTCTTTTTCCCAAGGTTATGAAATCGAGAACTAGAGGACATAGGCTTAAGTTAAGAGGGGAAAGAATTAATGGAACCCTGAGGAGCAACTTTTTTACACAGAGGGTGGTACATATGTGGAATGAGCTGCTGGAGGAAGTGGTTGAGGCAGGGACATTTACAACATTTAAATGGCATTTGGACAGATACATGGATAGAAAAGGTTTAGAGGGATATGGGCCAAATGCAGGCAAATGGAGTTAGCTTAGATGGGCATTTTGGTCGGCATGGACCAGTTCGGGCCAAAGGGCCTGTCTCTGTGCTGTAGATTCTATGATTCTATTACAGTGAAGGAGACAATATAGTTTCCAGTAGGAATAGTATATGGCTTGAAGGTGGTAGTGTTCCTATATGTCTGCCACCCATATCCTTCTAGATGGTGGTGATCACGGGTTTGGAAGGTACTGCCTGAGGAGGCTTGGCAAGTTGCTGCAATGCATCTTATAGATGGTACACATTACAACCACCTTGGTGATGGAAGGAATGAATGTTAAAAGTGGTGACTGGGATGCTGAACAAACAGGTTGCTTTTTCCTGGATGATGTTAAACTTCTTGTTTATGGTTGGAACTGTATTAATGAGTAAAGCCCAAACTGAGCAATGTTGAGCAGGTTACTGTTGTGTAAATGCAGATGGAATTTTACACGGAGGTGTGTGAAGCTATACATTTTGGGAGAAAGAAAGTGGAGAGGAAATGTAAAACAAAGGATACAGTTCTGAAGTGGGTACAGAAGCAGAGAGATCTTGAGGTATATGTGCACACATCATTGGATGGAAGTATGAGAAAGCAGTTAATAAGGCATAAGACTCCTGGGCTTTATAAACAGGAGCAGACAGTACAAGAGCAAGGAGGCTATGGTGAACCTTTATAAAAAACTGGTTTGGTTTCAACAGGAACATTGTTTCCAATTATGGGCATAGCATTGTGGCACAGTGGTTAGCACTTCTGCCTCACAGCAGCAGGTATCTGTGTTCGATTCCTAACTTGGGTCACCGTCTGTGTGGAGTTTGCACGTTCTCCCTGTGTCTGCATGGGTTTTCTCCGGGGTGGTCTGGTTTCCTCCGACAGTCTGAAAGTCATGCTGGTTAGATGCATTGGCCATGCTAAATTCTCCCTCAGTGTATCCAAACAGGTGCCAGAGTGAGGTTACTAGGGGACTTTCACAGTAACTTCATTGCAGTGTTAATGTAAGCCTACTTGTGACCAATAAATAAACTTTACTTTACATTTTAGGAAGGATGTAAAGGCTTTAGAGAGGGTGCAGAAAAAATTCATGAAGATGGTTCTGGGGTGAAGAACTTCAGTTATCAGGATAAATTGGAGAGGTTGGGGCTATTCTCCTCAAGGAAAAAGTTGAGAGGATATTTGATAGAGAAGCAAAAACAGCTCCAGTGTTACTTAGTTTATATTGCTTAATTTTAGTTTCTGAATAATTCAAACTTTTACTTAGAGTAATAGATTAACATTATTTTATTTGGATAGATTGTTGATTGACACTAATGGGATAAATAAAGCATAGGTGGCACAATATGATTTTACGTTGATTACAACCAATTTCACTGCTCAAGTAAATGAAGGACATTTTCAAAGTTGCACATTCATCCTACTGTATGGCACAAACTTCCCATCAATCTGTGCATTGTGTTTGTGAATGTATAGTACAAGCTTCCTTGTTTTTCTGTGTCCGGTTAATTCACCCTTCAGTGAACTCACAAACGGATCCATTCCAACAAGCTTTCAGGCCTCTTCTCTACACTTCCATTCAAGTTGTTTGCTTTGGCAAGTCTGTATTCTGAAAAACAATTCATCCAAGAATATCAATCACTCTTTGCACCCAAACACAGAGTTGTGATGATAAAATGAAACATATTTCAAGTAAAACATTCGGGGCGAGTGAAAAGTACATTACGTACTTTTGTATTTGTTTTTTGTCAGGCAAGAAAAGTTCATCTTAGGTTGCCAGGCTTTATGATGTGAACTTTTTGCAATGACATTGTTCAAGAACAACAAACTTGATTTCAAAAGTATACCAGCTGATGAACTGATTGAAATAATTTTACTTCAATATTTATAATTAATCTTTACAATACACTGCTCACTGTACCAGCAATTATATCATTGGCCAAAGTTGCAAGTGAACCATGGAAAGCAAAACATTATACAAAAATATGTTGTATGAAGTGTATGTGTTGGAAATACAATGCCTCAATTATCTTAGACAGAGCAATGGTCACTGTCTGCAGTCATAAATCTCTTCTCTATATCATGTGCTGAACCATAACTATGAAAAGTTTGAGGTATTCATAATATCGGTAGCATTATAAAGGGAAGTGGGAAGAATCACTCCACAACCTTAAGGGACTATTATACTTATTTTAGAATACATGTAAAGCAATTGATACCTATCAAGGAGAAATTGGTGATATTCCAAGGCAGGTCAGCAATATTCCATTTGGACTCTGATAATACTGTGATTGCTGCCAAGGTTGGTATCCATGGACTGTTTTGCAACTCCAGCAGGCCAAAGTTATTCTGCACCCTAATAGGCTTTCCTGATAGATGGATTCTTCAGTATCCTGTAGAAGGTGCAAGCACTCTTTTTCACCCATGCATCTGCAGCTGATACCAACTCATCAATCTCAGCCAAGAATGAATGCATCTCCAGCCACTACATAGACTGCTCTTCAGCTGGTATAAGAATTATTTTTAATTCGGTCATGGGATGTGGGCCTCACTGGCAAAGTCAGCAGTTATTGATTATCCCTGAATTTCTTTGAGGTGATGGTGAGCCACCTTTGTGAAGCCCTGCAGTCATTGTGGTGTAGGTACACCCACAATGTTGGCAGGGAGGGTGTTCCAAGATATTGATTCTGTGTCAGTGAAGGAACAGTGATATATTTCCCTGTCAAGATGGTGTTTGACTCAGAGGGGGACCTTGCAGGTGGTGGTGTCTCCATGTGACAGTTACTCTTGCCCTTTTAGGTGGTAAAGATCATGGGTCTGGAAGATATCATTGAGGTAGTCTTTGAGAGTTGCTGCAGTGCATTTTGTAAATGGTGCCCATCACCGTCACTTTGAGCCGTGGTGGAGAAACATTTAAAATGACAGATGATGTGCCAGTAAGCATGCTGCTTTGCTTTGTGTGACATCAAGCTTCCTGAGTGTTGCTGGAGTTGCACTTGTCCAGGCAAATGTACAGTATACCATCACACTCCTCGTCGATGATCGATAGGCCTCGGAGAGTCGGGAGGTGAATTACCACAGAATTTCCAGCCTTTGACCAGTTCTTGTGACCATAGTATTAATTTGGCTGGTCCAGCTGAGTTTCTGGTCAATAACAAACACAAGGATTTTAGACTCACCCAGACTTGAAATGTTTTTCAATGTTTCAAATGCTGAGATTATCCAGATTTTTTTCTTTCTGTGTCAGGTATGTTAATGGTGGAGATTTCAGCAATGATAATACCATTGAATATTAAGGGAAGTTTTTTGAATTCTCCATTGTTGGAAATGGTCGTTGCTTTGCACTTGTGTGCCATAAATGTTACTTGCCGCTTATCAGCCCAGGCATGAATGTTGTCCAGGTCTTGCTGTAAGTGAGCATAGACTATATCAGTATCTGAAAAGTTACAAATGTAACTCCACACCCTGGAGTGATCGGAAACCATCACCATTTCTGATCTTATAATGGAGAGAAAGATATTGGTAAAGCAGGAATTTTGAATGTTGAACCAAGGACATGACCCTGAGGCACTTCTACAATGATATCCTGCGGCTGAGGTGATTGGTCTCCAACAACCCATTATACCTTCCTGTGTGCCAGATATGACTCCAAGCAGCAGAGAGTTTTCTCCTTCATTCCAATTGACTTTAATTTTACTCGAGATCCTTATGAACATACGTGGTCAAATGCTGCCTTGATGTCAAGGGCAACCACTCTCACCTCACCTCTGGAATTTAGCTCTTTTATCCATGTTTCAAGTACATTATTTGAAGGAATGAAGCTGTTGTTCGGATCTCAGTCAGTAATGTCTTCTCGAAAAGAAGAAATCCAAAATTACAATTATTTATTGAAAGAATGAAGCCACAAGTTCCCACGATTGAAAACAGAAGAATTTTTATTATACAAGAGTCAAACCCAGAAGCATCATTAATTAAACATAAATTTAAACTCAAACTGCATTCAGTCATAAGTTTAATTACCCATTAAATGGTAAATACAAGTGAGACAGATCTTATGAATTGGCGCAGCAGTCCACTCAGCAATTAGATTATCAAACTCAGTCACAAAGTCTTTCAAAACTTTGTTTTTTTAGTGAAGAATTTTGTCTCCTCTTTATCTAGCATTTAGCCTGATTCCTAGCTGACAGCAGTACATAACAAATTCGGGTTACATGGATACATTCTTTACCAAAAATGGCACGTGTCTGCAGAGCCTCCTCAACTACACGTATAATAGTCTGGAGAGTGTGGATCCACCAATGTTATCTTCAAGTAACAGAGGAGGCCGCAGTAACTGTATATTTGCTTATTCACAGCTTCTCGGTCTAGCCTCCATCTTCTTTAGCCTGCTTGTATGCATCACTCGAATCATCATCCGCATCTCAGCTCTGATAACTCTTTGTCCTTTGTTTTGGTTCAGCCTATTTCAATCCTCCCAGAAGTTTTGGTTCCAATCTCAGTTTCAGCATACGTTTTCTTAGAAGCTGGGATGGTCAGTTTCCTTTCTCAGTTCCCCTTTTCAGTTAGGGTCTGTCTCAAATAAGTTTTGAAACTATACTGTAGTGCATCTCCAAGGTAACAACAGATAGTTGAAGTAATAGAGGGCAAGTGCTGAAAGAACTATCATGGGAGAGGATTCATTTGTGCAGGCTTAGATACATGTAAGATTTGTGAATAGTGTTTCAAACACAGATTCTAGATAGAATAATTAGGGAACCTTGAGTGTTGGCACAATAAGTATCATGACTTTACAATTAGGAAGTGAGGATCATCAGTATAGTGGGATGGGGTGAAGAGAAAAATTATCTTGGCTACCCATGTCAGGGCAGCAATTTGTAAATTATGCAGTGGGATTGGCATTGACACATCTGTTAATTTGGATTAATCCTTTGACCAGCTATCTTCCAGGCCAGGTCCAGCAAACATTATAATTTTTATTTCATCAGAACCTCCAGGTCAGCAAAGATTTAAGCTCTATATTTTGGTCTTCAAGTTCCCCAGGATTAAGATGGTACTGCTCTGCCATTGCTGAATGTGAATGTCACAGAATCATAGAATCCCTACAGTACAGAAGGAGGCCGTTCAGCCCATCAAATCTGTACCGACCACAATTCCACCCAGGCCCTATTCCCGTAACCCCAAGTATTTACCCTACTAATCCCCCAACGTAAGGGTCAATTTAGCATGGTCAATCAACCTAACCCGCACATCTTTGGACTGTGGGAGGAAACCAGAGCACCTGGAGGAAACACACACAGACATGGGGAGAACGTGCAAACTCCGCACAGACAGTGACCTGAGGCCGGAATTGAACCCGGGTCCCTGGCGCTGTGAGGCAGCAGTGCTAACCACTGTGCCACTGTGCCACCACTTATCGTCTCTGTATTGTTAGGTTATAATTTTGTAATTTCCTGCACAATTGATTCAATTCGATTCCTGGTTTGGGTCACTGTCTGTGCGGAGTCTGCACGTTCACCCTGTGTCTGCATGGGTTTTCCTCTAGGTGCACTGGTTTCCTCCCATTGTTCAAAGATGTGCGGGTTAGGTTGATTGGCCATGCTAAATTGCCCCTTAGTGTCAGGGGGGCCAGCAGGGTAAATACGTGGGGCTACGGGGATAGGGGCTGGGTGGAATTGTGGTCGGTGCAGACTCAATGGGCCGAATGGCCTCCTTCTGCAATGTAGGGATTCTATGATTCTATGAAAGGGATGCTTATTGATTCTGGAGTGATCCTTATTGTTGTGGAAGCATTGTCCAGGAAGTACAAACCCTAAATCAACAGGTCAGAAGTTACATCTGGGAGAAAATAATGAGACAGTAATAATAACCGTTTCCTCCCACAGTCCAAAGATTAGATGAGTTGGATTAGCCATGGAAAATGTGTGGGGTTATAGGGATAGGGCTGAAAGAGGGCCTGGGTAAGATACTCTGTCAGAGAGTTGGTGCAGACTCTATTGGCTAAATGGCCTGCTTCTGCACTGTAGGGATTCTATGATTCTATAATGAGACAGTTGAACATCATCTGTGAGCACCAGTAGAGTTGACAAAAATTCAAAGTTTTAATGATGTCAAGAAGACAAATTAAAAAATAAAACTTACCTTGAACCCACCAGGGAAACTATCAGGAAACGACCACAGCAATTAAGAGTGCTCCAAGAGAGACAGAATACCTGTTCACCCCGGTTCAGACACTATTAGAAATGGCAAACCAGTATCCACAGCACCTAAAGGAGATTGTAAAGTGAAAAAAAAAGCCCTGAAAATAAGATATTAAAATCTGCCGCTCACAGCTCCCCACCACCACAAATAAACATTGAGAAACTTTAAAAGGATATTGTTGTTCTGCTGGACATTTTGTAACTGTTTGATTTTTACGGCGGCTTTTTTCTTAAATAGCATCTGCTTTACTCATTCATCACTCACAGCATGTCACAAAGATGATAGATTTTATTAGGTTTCACTGGACAACAGTGAAAGTGTCAAAGGAAACATTAGGAAGGTAGTATGGCATCCTGGGGGCATTTGTCCAACATATTTATAGATTTCTGTTGTTGAATTTATTTCAGTCTCTTAAGACAGAATGAAGCTTAATTGTAGATCCAACTATCTTTCTTCCCTCCTTTTTTCTTTCCCTTTTCTCTTCTCTTTCCCTGAAAGACGGCAAGTGGTCTTCCTTCTGGAATAAGTTGAGGGTGGATGTTGACAGGTTATTTTACCTCGGGGAGTCAGAACAGCTGAGACTGCTCCTTGTTTAACATCCATACACATGAACTTTCGAGCTAGAGTTACCGAATAACAATAAGGAAAAGAACTTTGGCTGATTTCCTCCTTCCTAGTCAAGGGCACAGTGAGCTTATTGTACCATCCACACCAGTCTGTCTGATATCACGCAATTCAGTACAGAGGAGAGAACAGATTTGAGGTTATCTTTGTCTGTATGGCACAGTGACTGTGCACCAAAGCACTGGAGCATCAGAATTTTCTTTTAAAATGTGTCCTGTTATTTTAAAAATAAATAAGGGCAATTTGTGAGGGAATGAAAGCAGAGCTAGCTGAAGTGAACTGGCAAATGAACTTAAGGCATAGGTCAATGGAGGTTCAGTGGAAGGAGGCAGTGGCATAGTGATGTTGTCACTGGACTAATCCAGAGACCCAGGATAATGCTCAGGAAGAAATCCCACCGTGGCAAATGAAATTGGTCCTGCAGAAAGTGAGTCTGGGGAATTAATAATGGAAAATAAAGAGTTGGCATTGGTTTTCACTATAGCAGATACAAGTAACATCCCAGAAATAGCTGTAAATCAGGGAGGAACGCAGGAAAATTACAATCACTAGTGGTACTTAGCAAATTGTTGAAGCTGCAGGTCGACAAATCCCCAGGTCATGATGGACTTCATCCCTAGGGTCTTAAAATAAGTTGCCAGTGAGAGATTAATGCATTGGTTTTAATTTTCCAAAATTCCCTCGATTCAGGGGAGGTGCCATTGGATTGGAAAATAGTAAACTCCTTTATTGAAAAAAGGAAGGAACATCTGTCACAGGGTAAATGTTGGGAGTTATTATTAAAGATGTTATGGCAGGGCTCTTAGGAAAAAATCATGGTAATCAGGCAGAGTCAACATGGTTTTGTGAAAGGGAAATCATGTTTAACCAATTTATCGTAGTTCTTTGAAGGGGTCACACGTGCTGTGGATCAAAAGGGAACTGTTGGAGGTATTGTACTTAGATTTTCAAAATGCATTTAATGAAATTTAATAATTGAGTGGCATGCCTTATGAGGATAGGCTGAGGGAGCTCGGTCTTTTCTCCTTGGAGAGACGTAGGATGAGAGGAGACCTAATAGAGGTATATAAGATGTTGAGAGGCATAGATCAGGTGGACTCTCAGAGGCTTTTTCCCAGGGTGGAAATGGCTGCTACGAGAGGACACAGGTTTAAGGTGCTGGGGGGTAGTTACAGGGGAAATGTTAGGGGGAAGTTTTTCACACAGAGGGTGGTGGGCGAGTGGAATCGGCTGCCGTCAGTGGTGGTGGAGGCAAACTCAATAGGAATTTTAAGAGACTCCTGGATGAGTACATGGGACTTAATAGGATGGAGGGTTATAGGTAGGCCTAGAAGGTAGGGATATGTTCGGCACAACTTGTGGGGCCGAAGGGCCTGTTTTGTGCTGTAGTTTTTCTATGTTTCTATGTTTCTAAGTGCCACATCAAAGTTTATCATGGAAAATAAAAGCTCATGGTGTAGGGGTTCACATATTGTGATGGAAGCAGGAAGCAGAAGGTAGCCATAAATGGTTTTTTTTCTGGTTGGAAGGATGTAAAAAGTGGTATGGCACAGGGATCAGTGCCGGGACATCGACTTTTTACAGGTTAAATAAATGACTTGGATGAAGGGATAGAAGGGATGGTTGACAAATTTGCTGCTGGTATAAAGGGATAGGAAAATCAGTTGTGAAGAGGACATAAGGAGGCCTCAAAGGGATAATGATAAGTTACGTGAACGGACAAAGATCTGGCAAATGGACTATAATGTGGGCAAATGTGAAATTATCCATTTTGGCAGGAAGAATAAAAATGAAATAGATTATCCACATGCTGAGAGATTGCAGAGCTCTGAGATTCAGAGGAATCTGCCTGTCCTAATGCATGAATCACAAAAGGTTAGTTTGCAGATACAGCAAGTAATTAGGAAAGCTAATAGAATATATTCATTTATTGTGAGGGGAATTGAATATAAAAGTAGGGAAGTTATGCCTCAGTTGTACAGGACACTGGTGAGACCACACCATGAGTACTGTGTACAGTGTTGGTCCCCATATTTACGTAAATACATTACAAGCAGTCCAAAGAAGGTTTACTAAAGAAATACCAGGAATGGGTGGGTTATCTTATGAGGGAAGATTGGACAGGCTAGGCTTGTATCCACTGGAGTTTAGAAGAGAAAGAGACAATTTGACTGAAGCATTTAAGATCCTAAGGAGTCTTGACAGAATGGATGTGGAGAGGATGTTTCATCTCATGGGAAAATTGGGAACCAGGGGTCACGGTTTAAATATCAGGGACTACCTATCTATGACAGAGATCTGAAGAAATGATTTCTCTCAGAGGTTAGTGAGTCTTTGGAACTCCCTTCCTCAAATGGCAGTGGAAGCAGAGTCACTGAATGTTTTCAAGTCAGAAGTAGATAGATTCTTGATAAACAAGGGAGTGAAAGGTTATCGGGGTAGGCAGGAAGATACAGTAAGACCCATAAATGTATTGTTTCGCCCAGTGGGCCAGAAGGACCGAGTAGCCTACTCCTTCTCCTAACTCATATGTTGTAGATGTATATATATCCATATTTTCTGTCCTATTGCCTTTATGACTTTATGTGGGCTGTAACTGCATTGTGCCATGTAGGATGGGATTTTACCTGGCTCCAAGAATTGGCGCTGGACTTTTATAAGGTAAGTTGTCCCATGATCTTATAGGAACCAGCAATATGAGCCCTTTGATGGGAGCTGAATCTAACTTTTACTTTACCATTTGAGCTCCCAGGACACCCTTTCCTAACAATTCTATGGAGTAGAGCTTCATTTTGCCATCCAGGCATTTAGTGGTGTTGCAGATAAGCCACCTTTATAGAATCTGCCCACTTTTCACCTTCATTGTTTACAGCAGGAAGCAATTTGAAATCTATACTCATGTCTTTATCAGTCAATTTTCTCATTATTTGAAACATCCCAATTAGTGTTATAAATATTGCCTATTCCACTGACCTTGTATGTGCCAGCCTCTTTATGTGACTGACACACAGAATTCTGTATACAATATAACATCAAATCATTTATCTATTCAGAAAATAGTTGGTAACCTTTAATTGCAAAGGGTTCTGATAATTCTGCAGTGCTAGATGAATGCTCTTCAACAAGCAGGTGTACTGAAAGCTAACTGAAAGCATTATAATACATTAAAAAAAGAACATTAATAAACGGGCTTCTGTTATATATCGGTTCCTTCAGTGTTAACTTTTACATTCAGATTTCTATTACATACCTCATGCTCAATCAAGTATTTTTAAAATATTTGCTTGGCACAGTCTGTTATGTCCATTTGATTATGTCACCTAGTGCATGCTGAGCAAAGAGGGATCAAAATGTACTTTCCAGATATTTGCTTTGGATTTATGTTGTTGCTCCTGTAAGATCATTCTCCAAGGCACTTGAAGTCATAACTCAATAATCCTACTAAAATGAATATAAACAACTTGCAGCATTGGATGTTGGCTGGCCAGGCCACATTAGCAAATCACAAAGCAATAGTGTTGAACTATGGAGCAGTGTTTCAAACAATGCTCGGCCTCAGAAGAACAATTCAGAGTCACTTTTTTCTTTCATAGCATGTGGGCATCAGCATTTGTTGGCCATCTCCGATTTCCTTTAGGAAACTTGTGGTGAGCCACATTCCTGAACCATTGCAGTCCATGTGGTGGTACAGCCACAGTGATGTCCGTAAGGAGGTTCCAGGCTTTTGAACCAGTTACAGTGAAGGAACAGTGATATATTTCCAAGTTAGGATGGTCTGTGGCCTGGAGGGCAATTTACAGGTGATGGTGTTCCCATGCAACTGCTGTCTTCTCCTTGTAGGCGGTAGATGAAGAGGATGGAGAGGTATAGCAGGGTGCTAATAAACAATTCAAGTGTTAAAATTAGCCGTGGAGGGGTTGAATGGCTCACCTCTTTTCCCACTCCCCGCATGACCGCAAATGATCTTTAAAAAATGGATATATTTACCAATTCTGTGAATGTTTAACTATTTACAAGCTGTGACTGGAACAGGCACAAACAGATGGTTTTCTTGAGTTTTTAAAAAGAAAAGAGAATATTATTTATTCTGTTAAGAAAAAGAACCAGAACACTTCAACTTTCACTCACTCTCAAAATCCACAACCGCAGGCAGCCTCAACTAGCACCCTCCTGCAATCGCGGGGGCCCGCGGCCCAAGATACAGCCTCCGTCAACACCGCCCCACCACCCAGACTTATCGTGGACCCCCTCCCTTCCCCACCTATCGCAGAACCCATCCCTCCCCCACCGATCGCAGCCCTGCCATCCTCCCCTACCAATCGCATGCAGAGTAGCAGAGTGGCAGAATGGCAATGGGCCCTGTCCCCCCACGGGTCCCACCCACCCACAGGCACCGCCCCCTAGCATTTCCCCTCACAGATTATGCCCACCCAAATGGCCCACCCATTGCCAAGGTGCCCAGTGGGCATTGCCTAGGTGCCAGGATGGCACTGCCATTTTGGCATAGCCCAAGGGGCACATCCACCTTGCACTTGGCCTCCCAAGTGGGCCTCAGTAGCCTCCAGTTCCACCGGCGAGGCCAACACGACTGTTCCCCATTCTTGGGGGAGGCAAGTGTTTTCCTCTCACCCATTACCGGTGAGAGGCTGACCATGCTGGAAATTCAGGTGTCATAAAATCACACCGGTTGCGAAAACCAACGCCATTCACGCTAGTCGCTTTACGCCTGATTTTATGGCTTTTCCCTGCCACAAAACGGACGTAAAGCAGTGGTAAAATCCCATAATCTCCATTTCAATGGCTTTGGAATGTGGAAGGTATGGTGATGCAAATGTGCAGTCACCTTTGACTGTGTTTTCAAATTGTTAGAATGTGGCTTTGGCTTTTAAAATGTTTAATTAGTGGTTTCCAGCCAGCACATTCACAAGGGCAATTTTCTTTTTACAAAGCATGGGTTCATAATGCGAGGAACAACTACATTATTTTGCTGACAAAAGATAACCCCAATTGCGGCAGTTCAGCAGGCGAGCAATTTACAGTGCAGCTGAGAATGGGAGTGAGATGGGGTAGGGTTGTGATTTTGTATTTGCCCTGGCAATAGTAAATTGGCAGCCTGTGTTACATTTCTCACAAAGTTTATTTGCATTGACTTCAATTGCAAGATAAGAAATTGCACGAGATCATTGTAATCAAACTATCCATGATATCAGTATAAAATAAATAAAGATCACTAACACACAGAATCTTTCCAACATATTAAGAAATATATTTAATACAATGTGAGAAATTAATATTTTCTCAGCGGAATACCCCCTCTCTGGCATAAAGTTGTATTCATGTCTAAAATCATGGCTACACAGTGCTTGGTAAATACTATGCCCTCTGTTACAATGTGATCATTGCCAGTCAGTCCAAAGGAGACATGTGCAGGTCATAAAGAGCGTAAGAAGCAGTGCTGTAATCATCAACAGCTGGAGTGCACATTTCTTTCCATGGGTAAAAATGCAGGCACGTTAAACCAGTCACAAATGTAGGAAAAAGTTAACTTACAAATATGCCAAAACAAGAACAGGGGACAGCAAAGCTGCATTGTGGTGTCGTGTACAGGTTGCTTTGACACCAGACCAGAGAAGTTATTGTGACTTCCTGTAGGAATTTAGAAGCAGATTATTTTAAACTCTACATCTTCTGAACAGCAAATAAATGATTCTGGGACTTACAATGTTGCATAAATGATAGGAATCTTTTCATCAGCAAGAGTAGCGGGGTGGCATGATGGCACAGTGGTTAGCACTGCTGGGGGCAGCACAGTGGTTAGCACTGCTGCCTCACAGCATCAGGGACCCAGGTTCGATTCCCAGCTTGGGTCACTGTCTGTGGGGTGTTTGCACGTTCTCCTCATGTCTGCGTGGGTTTCCTCCGGGTGCTCTGGTTTCCTCCTACACTACAAAAACATGAGGATTAAGTGCACTGACCGTGCTAAATCCTCCCTCAGTGTACCCGAACGGGTGCTGGAGTGTGGCAACTAGGGGATTTTCACAGTAACTTCATTGCAGTGTTAATGTAAGCCTACTTCTGACACTAATAAATAAAACTTTAGCAGGCATAGGGAAATAGATAATCTAAACACTTAAACAATTATCCTCATTGCATCACTCAGAAGTAAATCTTAGGTAAAAAGTTAAAAATTGTGAGCTTTGTATCTCTTGGAGGCAAAAAGTGATGGAAATTGCTTCTATTGAGAAATGAATTTAAATCAGGAGGGATTGATAAAGGTTAGGTGAGATTTGCAACACTATCACCCTCAGAAGAATTACTCCATTTAATTTCAATTACTTTGAAAGGGGAAGCACAATTTTCCCCAGCAAAGTAGACAAAATCAGCACTCGGATACACAAAGCTGTCGGAATTGTGCTCAGGGCAGAACAACTAAGGCGGTTAAAAGAGACTCTGCCTGAAATTCACAACCATACAGCATCACTGAAGCTTCCAGTTACCCAGCTTCTTAACTGGGAATACAAGTTAAATTGAAGACTGGAAATTAAACTGAATGTTCTCATGAAACAGGCGATGGGAAATTTTACTGATCAAATCCTCGCAAACACTTTGGCGGTGCCAATTTGTATTGAAACCTAACATTTATGCAGTGCCACAAAGGCGGTATTGCCACAAAATGGGAAGTCTGGGTTTTTGTTTATCGACAAATTGGCAATGAGCTAAGAATTGATGATGAAAGCATATGTGATTGATTACAATTCCTTCATGGTTCAGCAATCACAACAGTAGTAATGTAGTACCACTGAATAAAAGGATACACACTGTGGAGGTCCACTCTGTGTTGTAAGACACATGCTAAATAGATTAACGTGCCATGTCAGACCCAAACTTAGCAAAGGAGGGATAGAATTTCCAAGGCTCCATGTTGGAACTAACCTATACATCAGTGAACAAAAAACAATCATTGCAACTAGGCCATTTTGACTTCATAAATCTGAACAAAATATAATAGTTATTATTCATGGCATTTCCCACTGTCTGGCTTTTTATCTGATACAAACAAATTAATTCATTGAGCATTTGGCAAGTTGTTTAAAGACCCCCCACAAGCACAGGCATTAAAATTTATATAATGTATTGGTTTGTAGATTTGATTAGTCTTATCTTTACCTGAAAATACAATGATATCCCTACTAACTAATACATCTTCCCTTTAAAATGATTCCTGTGAATATTCTGTTGCAAGTGATATGGTAGAACATATAGCCTGGATTTAAAAATTCAGATACAATCGTAGAATGGTTACAGCACAGAAGGAGGCTATTCGGCCCATCATGTCCATCCTGACTTGTAGTCATTTAGTTCAGCACTGTTAAGACTTTGTTAAAGTCTTATGAAAACTACCATGACATCACTTGAACAGCACCAAACATTGATATTCATTTGGTCAGCTTTTCTCATCATTGCAAATGCAGCTCATATAAATCTATTTTATTGCTGCAATTATGCGTTCTTGCAGCTGAACTGTTCAACTATTTTTGCAACAAGTCCAATTTATTTTTATTAAAAACCGTGTCTATCTAAGCCAAGATACTAAGAATACCTTCAGTATTATTCAAAGGAATTAAAGCAGTGCTTAACTCACGTTATTTGTTGCTGTCAGAATAATGAATACTCGTTCTCCTTCAGGAATTCCTAATCCTCCCAGTGTGGCTGTAACCCCGTGGATAATGTTATCATAGGACTGAATAAATAAACATCTTCAACAAATTAAACAGAAGTTAAATGAGCAGTAACATCAATCCAGAAGAGAAAGATATGTGTAAATGTAACACTGATTCCTTGGCTTTTTGCCAGGATGGAGGAATATCCATTCCATTAGATTAACCCATCTTTCAATAATGAGACTGACTACAACCCTGTACACCCTTTTGTTGCATGTCAATGTGAAATGTTCACCACATTGTTTCTTTTTAAGCGCACTGACCAGTACATTTTTATCCCAGAATCAAAGAACGAATTGCCAAGTAACACAAAGATGGAAGAATTCAAGACTCGGAACATCCTTTGATATTGTATCCTTTACAACTATACGGTATCCATATGTCTGTCTGTCAGCTGCACTGCTGGTTAGACAATGTCCCTCTTGCCTACACATGGTTGATTCTACAGCTGACAACCATTATACTTAGGCACAACTTTATTTAACATATTCCAAACATGGCTTAATACTCAGAGGTATTCATAAACATGCAATAAAGTAAGGTGAAAGTAGAACATTGCTTCCAGAGTTTTATAAGCTGTGTTTAGTGATTTTAAGTGGGAAGTTTAAGCAAGTATCAGCAAGCATTTTGAAAGTGCTGTAAAGTTTAATTATATCTGAAGAACTTGTTTTTGTTATAGTTTTGTGCTACATTATTAGATTAATCCCAGAGATCCCCCAATAGGTTAGTCAATAAATGCCTGACCCAGTGAACCCGACACATCAGGAAGAAATAAAGAACTTGCATTTATATAGCATCTTTCACAACCTCAAAATTTCCAAAGTGCTTCACAACCAATTAAACATTTTTGAAGTGTAGTCGCTGTTGTAATGCAGGGAAATGCAGCAACCAATTCACACACAGCCAGCTCCCATGAAAGAGTAATGAGATAATGACCAATCAATCAGTTTTATTGATGTTGTTTGAGAGGTCATTATTGAATGGAAACACCACTCGCAGTCCTTTTTGGAGAGGATAATTTATGTCTGTTTGAGAGGATAGATGAAGTCTTGGTTTAATATCTCATTCACAAGATAGCCTCTGTGACAGTTCAGCACTCCATTTGTGTAGCAATCAAATGCCAGCTTGGATCACAAGCTGAAGAGTCTAGAATAGAATTTGAACCCAAGACCTTCTGACTTGGAGGCAAGAGTGCTACCACTATACAAAGGCCAAGACCTGCAATTACACATTTGTGTTAAACTAGCTGATCTTAACTCTGGGGTACAGTATAGTTCTACAATTAGCACTTCAGGCTAGAAAAGAGTCAATTTTGGGTTTCATTGTTGATTACTTTCCAATGATTTATGTTGTAAAGTGTGCATATTTGGATAGCATTGGGGGACTGGGATGCCCTATTGACCCTCTTAATCACAATTTGGTTCAATGTTTGAAGTTTTATTTGTGATTTATTTTTCTTTCAGGCAGTTCCCCTTTAAGGGGCTGCCCTTTTTAGTTTGTCTCTCGGTTTATTTAATTTAGTTTAATTGTTTAACTCAAAAGAGTTGGACCGAATTGATCTGAACTGTGAATCCAGCCACAGTCAAATGGGCTGCTGCTATGACTATCTAGACTTATGCTGGTATTTGTGGAAATACCACAAAAGGTTTCAACACTTTCAAGAGAACTGTGGAGAAAATTGTAGAAGGAAATCATAGGAACCCTATAGTGTAGAAGAAGGCCATCCAGCCCATCAAACCTGCAATGACAACAATCCCACCCAGGCCGATCCTCATAACCCCACATATTTACCCTGCTAAATCCCTGATACCAAGGGGCATTTTAACATGGCCATTCAACCTAACCTGCACGTTTTTGGACTAAGAAAGAAAACCAGAGCACCCGGAGGAAACACACACACAGGCACAGGAAGAATGTGCAAACCCCACACAGACAGTCACCCGAGGTCAGAATTGAACCTGGGTTCCTGGCACTGTGAGGCAGCAGTGCTAACCACTGTGCCGCCGTGCCTGAAATAGGCTGAGAAATCATTATTGTTCCCTCTTGAAATGAGAACATAAGTCTACTTCTATTATAAAGTGCCACAAAAAATGCATGTTAGCCCCCCAGTGGATCACTATGAGAAGTTAATATGTGGCTAAGTTATACAAGCCAGCAATTCAGAGTGGGTTCCCATGTGTACTGGGTTTGCTCACCTCAGCACAGATGACAGTCTGGACATTGGTCTGGGAAGAAGATTAGTCCAGATGATATCCAGTGAGTGATGCTGGAAAAGTTTGAATTTGTCAAAATTGATTGGGAGCAGGAATATGATCAGCTGTGATAAACCATAAAGTTGAATTTGTTACCATTATAACTATTTCGGCTCATCCTTGAAGAATGTTTTTTTGGGTGAGATACTGAAGTGCATCTGGTACCCATGATATATACACGAGTGGGAGTCAATATTCTCAAGAGGGCACTGAAAACTGACACAGCTAATTTGAGATTCCCCAGACTCATTTTATGACTGGATCCTCACAACCAACACAGTAGAGATTTTTAACCCATTAAAAAAGACATATTTTAGCCTACAGGATGGAGTTCCAAATTAGCTCCATCAGGTCTGTTTAAATTCCACGATATTCTGAATCATTTCCTGGTTGACTTATAAATATGCGATTTACAGCAACTTTTACAAGACTTCAAATGAAGACTAAAGTAACTCTCTGAGCTTCTTTTCTGTGTTTTATGAACATCATGAGGTACAGAAGGGAAGTTACAATATATTAGGAAAAAGGAATGGAAATGTGTAACTTGAACAAATCTAACCAAAGTCCATTAGCACTATTGAGAATCCTATTTAATTGTTCACTTTCTCTTCAATATATATGAAAGATCTAATTAATACTCACTATGTATTCAATTATAGATGGCAGCCTGGGGGTTATTTTGGGAACCATTGCGGAGAACAGTAAAACCCCAATATTGTTTGTGTAGTTTGAAAATAACATGCCCCATTCACAAGGGCAATTAGGGATAAGTAATAAATGCTGGCTAAGTACGATGCTCGTATTCCACAAAGGAATTAAAAATCTATATCATAGTTACTGAAACCTAATATGAGCAGCTTCAATCAAGTCGTTGTTTTCACACATAAAACAAAAATACAATTGTCATAAATTTAAATTATCTCGGTTCTTCATCCGTCAATCATCTGATGACAGCTTTGGTTTCCAGTTGTGGTGGGTGTGGTGGGAAACGAGATTGTTGGGGGGGTGTGGAGGGGGATTGGGGGACGCCTCTGCTCCAAATCAGATCTAAAGATTGGGTAGTCCCAAACTCTGATCCTGGGGTGGAGGGTCCATTTCCAAACAGGGCTCTATCTCTGAACCCAGGATAGGAGGACAGCATGTGGTGTTCAACCCCTAGCCCTGCTATGTTATTTGATCCCTGATCCTGGGGGGTGGGCACTCGCATTAAAACTCCCTTTCTGTATATGTAAAATAAAATAATCCTTGTTAGTGCAGATAGTTAACAGAAGAAACACATTCATTTATGCTTCTTAATGAATGTTTTACTGATTTTTTTAATTCAATCGTGGGATATGGGCGTCGCTGGATGGTCAGCAGTTATTGCCCGTCCCTTGGTGCCCTAGGGCGGCTGTGTGTCAACCACATTGCTATCACTCTGGGATCACATATTGCCAGACCAGATAAGGATGGCAGATTTCTTCCCCTAAAGGATGCTAGTGAACCAGGTGGGTTTTTCCGACAATCGACAATGGCTTCATGATCATTAGTAGAATCTTGATTCCAGTTATTTTTTATTGAAATCAAATTCCACCATCTGCCGTGGCAGGATTTGGACCCAGGTCCCCAGAGCATTAGCTGAATTTCTGGATTAATAGCCTTGCCTCCCCTATGTAAAGCACCATGGAACAATATTTACATTTTAAGGACTTGTACAAATGCAAATCATTGTTATGGAAAGTCTACAGCAAAAAGTTTCTGAGGATAGAATAAGAGGTTCAGCTGGTTAGTCAATCATTTATAAAATATACAGGATGTTCTATTTTTATAATTAAACATTGACATATGGCTATTCAAGAATGCCCATATGTGAAGCATTTAAGTTCAAATACACTGTAAAACCCGAGAGACTGTTCGTTTTCTCTATATTGACTGAAATAAGTAAACACAAAGTCGTAACATACTCCATCAAGCATTTTGCTGTGAAATATTTAAGCTATTTCTGTCACAACAAGGTCAGTATGTAAGAAATTATGCTCTAAAGTGGGTTTCTAGGTGTGTACTGGGATGACAGGATGCCAACTAGGAAGGTATTAAAGTCCAAAGTATAAAGTTTAAAGACCAATATCTTCATTACATTTATAATAATGTGCACTACAAAAAACACAGAACTAACATTTACTGTCAGCAATTTTAATATTTAACCCAAGAAAAATGACTCCGTGAAGAAACACCAATTCCCTATCATAGGTTCAAAACTTATTTGTGGAATGTATGACTGATCATTTGAAATTCATGACTGATTTCTAATAAAAAAAGGGATAAGGGTATATGGGGAACAGGTGGGGAGGTGGATTTGAGACCAGGAAGAGATCAGCCATGATCCGATTGAATGGCAGAGCAGGCTTGAAGGGCTGAATTTGCCCACTTCTGCTCCTAATTCCTATGTTCCTATAACTGTAGAGTGAACTAAAAGTGGCTGTAAAACGAAACTATGTATTTTCATAGTTACCACAGATTGATTAGGTATTCTTTAAGTAAAGTAGTACATTGGCGAAATCCTACCAAAAAATGGCAGAGTGTTGGTTTCAGCGCAAGAACAGTAATTCCTGCCGACGGTGCATTTTCAGGCAGAATTTTACGTCTCATCAGCGATAATTTTTATGCACACAAATTTCATACTGTTCCAGCGGTGTGTTCTCTCTGATTCACCCATCCCACAATGACTTAACTGTTGCAAATACTGGGGAGCTCCATACAAACGGCTCCTCAGCACTCGTTCCACAACAACTGCAGGCAATTGCAGGCAAGAAGGCAGCACTGCGCTTTTTGGAGGGGGCCCTCCCCAGAATGCTGGATGGAGTGGAGCAGAGGCAGGACACCAGCCCCATCCATGGAACAGTGAAACCCCCTCTTTCCTCCCCTTCCCCCCCCCCTCCCCCAATCAAAGCACACCTCTCTCATGTCTAACAGTGTTCTCCAGTGATCATGAGGCCAATGGCTGTCAAGGTGCTGCCAGGCTGCCACCTCAGCTATAAGATGGATGTGAACACCAGGATTCCTGATGTGAGTGCGGCTTGTAGTAGCTGACACGGCACATCCCATGTTTCTGAGCCTTATGATAAGTCCATTCGATGGCAGGGTGGGTTAAGGCAGGAGTCAGACATATTGCTGAGGATGAGCGGAGCATCGCCTTGTCCTCAATGCAACTCATCATCATTGTCCCGCAGAGTCCGGCCAATAACTTCAGCGCCTTGCTCATGATACCTGGCAACAGGATGAGACCATACTGCTGGCGCCACATAACTGGTTAGATGTTAGTCCCCATGGTAAGAGAGCTAGTCGATCCTGGTCTTGCTCGCCCTTGAAGCAACATGCTATGAGGCCATCCTTAGTGCTTTGGCCCAATCAGGCCCTAACCACTTCCCAAGCTTCTTCCACCTCCTCCTCTGCATGGTCTTCCTCACCGCCTTCCCCAACATCCTCCTCATCTGAGGAGATGCGATGCTCCTACATCTCCTCCAGGTCCAAGTGGTTTCCGCTCTGTGGCACCAAGTTATGGAGTGTGCAGCAAAATACGCTGCTGCAGGAGGCCCTCTGGGGGCTATATTGTAGGGCTATCCCTGACTAGTCCAGGCACCTGAACTGCATCTTCAGCAGGCCAATCGCCTGCTTGACTGGCACGCCCTTTGCAGCATGAGCCTCATTTTAATTACCCTCTGCTGATGTTTCTGGCCTCCACAGTGGCATCATCAGCCACTTTCTGACTGGGTATGCCTTGTCCCCAAGGAACCATCCCTCCAGCCACCACTCTCCCTCAAAGATGGCTGGGATTTGATACTGCCTCAAGAAGTAGCTGTTATGCATGTTCCTCAGGAAATGGAAGTATATCTGCATGAGGCGCATTGTGTGGTCACAGTGGAGAACAAAAGTTCTCTACCAACCCACTCCTGCCACACAAAACTGCCCCCCGACCGTCAAGATCCATGGTGAGCCCCTGGACAACGTGGATTATTTCCCATAGCACGGGAGCCTCCTCTCAGCGTGGGCAGACATCGCTGATGAAATTCAACATCGACTTTAATGTGCCAGTGCAGTCTGCAGGTGCCTCAGTAACAGAGTGTTCAAAGACTGAGACCTCAAATTCACTTGCTTATGATTTATACAGCAGCTGTGGTCCCCACCCTCCTGTTTGCATCAGAAACATGGACAATGTACAGCAGACACCTCAAATCACTGGAGAAATATCGCCAATGTTGCCTCCACAAAATCATGCAAATCCACTGGCAGGATAGGCGCACCAATGTGGGTGTCCTCTCCCAGGCCAATGTCACCAGAAGCAAGACACTGGTCACGCTCAACCAGCTGCAATGGGCAGGCCACATTGTCCACATGCCCAATATAAGACTCCCAAAACAAATGCTCTGCAATGGCAAGCAATTGCTAGGAGGGCAGAGGAAATGTTGCAAGGGCACTCTGAAAGCCTCCCTAAATAAATGGAACATTCCCATCGACACATGGGAATTGCTTGCCTTGGAACACGCAAACTGGAGAAGAAGCATCCGTGAAGGCGCCAATCATCTTGGGTGTCACAGGGTAGAGCACGTGGAGGCCAAGCATAGACAATGGAAAGAGAGTGCAGAATTCAGAGTGTCTCACCCACCCACCTCATCAAACACCACCTGCCAAACCTGTGACAGAGTCTGTGGCTCCAGGGTTGGACTATTCAACCACCGCAGAACCCACCTCCCCAGACTGGAAGCAAGTCATCCTCGACCCTGAGGGATTTCCAAAGAAAGAAGAAGAAGAACTTGCAATGCACTCACTTAGCCTGCACAGCACTGAACTGCAATGCATTGTGACTCCACGTTCTACTCGAGAAGAATGCATTTAGTTCCCTTTGACGTATCTATAAAATGGATGAGTAAATTATCTTTTCACTGTAAAAGGTGTAGCAGTGCCAAAGAATGAGACAGTTTCCACTTTTCACACAGTAATATAACCATAGCCAAGCATACTTTGGCTTGGATCAGATGCAAGCAGAACTCACATATGTTGCAATGCCAGTGTATCTGATACTTTAAAAAACACGTTTTTACTGCACAAACGCACAATAGAGTTTTCATTTCCACCAATCTCCCGTGGCTTTGGAGTATAATGTTTCATCTAAATTCATATGACACACTCTTTCCTTGTGCATTGGATTGTGATAACTAAAATTAATTTTACTTGTCACTCTTACAGGAAGAGTAGACCGCCATCTTTGCAGGAATCCAATGTGTGAATTGGATTCAAGTCACAGTGATGGATTTATTCAGTCAGAGTTAAGACTGAAACAGCTTAAGTTAATTTCCCTTGCAATTCTTTACAGCTATCCAAAAGTAGAGGCAGTCATCTCTGAATAACTTGCCTGTATAGCATTTTGCTCTGGAAATTAAATCCACTCAAGGTTTGTCACAGTAATGACCTTGTTGATGAACACATTTGTTTTGCACTGGAACATGTGAAAATATAACCTGTTTTCCTAGCACAAAGTTCATTCACCATAAAACTGCCTCTTTTACAGTGTATTTATTGCCGAGCTGTTAACACAGCATATTATCATCCATTGCACCTTAAGTATCTTAAACTGGTGCCAGTGCATTAAGTAATCTAATCAAGTATTCTTTGAAATTAGTCATATTCAAAGCTACTTAAATGCTGCAAATTATGTAGCTTAGTGGTAGTAAATAGTGGGAAATTGTGATTCAGACTACAACAGAATTTTTATTGTCCTACATGGTCCAAAAGCAGTGGGACATGCTTTCTTACCCTTTTTAAAACAAGCCTAAGTGATCAGAAATTATTTAGGGCCCGATGGATTTTGATGAGTTCAAATCTTGCTCTATAAGATTATGTACAAGATTATGAAGGGTATCGATAGGGTGAACAGTGGGAAGCTTTTTCCCAGGTCGGAGGTGACGATCACGAGGGGTCACGGGCTCAAGGTGAGAGGGGCGAAGTATAACTCAGATATCAGAGGGATGTTTTTTACACAGAGGGTGGTGGGGGCCTGGAATGCACTGCCAAGTAGGGTGGTGGAGGCAGGCACGCTGACATCGTTTATGACTTACCTGGATAGTCACATGAGCAGCCTGGGAATGGAGGGATACAAACGATTGGTCTAGTTGGACCAAGGAGCGGCACAGGCTTGGAGGGCCGAAGGGCCTGTTTCCTGTGCTGTACTGTTCTTTGTTCTTTGTTCTTTATAATTACTGAGCACAGAAGCTATCAAACATTACTGATTATTATTAAAATCTTGATCAGTGTCAAAGAGGAGACATAACGGGGGTTGAATCACTGGTGTTGATCAAACCTATTTGTTTTAAAAACTTCCCTGAAGGCTCAGTCAGTAAGTTCAATGCTTAAAGTGGGACTGAACCATACCAATTTAAGAAGGTTTTGGGTTCCAGCTCCAGTTTATGTTGAGCTAGTTGATCTAGTCAGTTAGATTGCAATTGAGAGTGAGAATTATTTTGGTGGAAGGATGAAAATTGTGAATAAGATTGTTGGCTCACAATTTTGGTCGTAATTGCTGATTATCATCATTATCATCATTTGAAATTGCTTGGAGTTATTAAAAGAGATATATACAAGTTTAACACTCAAGTACTAATTACGTGCAACTTTGCTGGATCAAGTAGTGTGGGCTCTACAGACCCACTTCCACTGAAAGTGTGGAGTGGACTCGGTGACACATGGGGCAGAATCTTCAGAGCTCCGAAGATTCTCAGCTGTCAGGACATTTTTCGGGCCCCCATTCCGATGGTGTGTGCTTTCTACCCACCTGCCTCTTCCCAGAAGTGGCAGTTAAAAGGTTTCCTGAGATAGGAGGCACAATCACAGGGCCTGCAGATGTGGTCGGCCTGCAGCCCCATTGAGAGAAGCTTGTAGGGGACAGCAAGGGCACCTCAAGATAGTGGCACTCTCTGAAGTTGTCTGGAAGTTTAAGAGTGAAGAATAGCCACACAGCTGCCAGGCGATCATAGTGAAGGAAGGAACCCATTCACAGGATCTCACTTGGCCTTGGCTGTGATCCCCTATCCATGAGTTCTGAAATGAGGGTATTTAGGGGAAGAGTTGATCGACAACTGCCTGCTGAGTGCCACTGCGAGATCATCTCCATATACCTGCCAGGATCCTGCCACTGTGGGGTGTTCCTTCAAATATTGGGAAGGTCCCGGCAGTGGCATCTTTCCCACAATTAATTCCTCTGATGCAGCAGGAATGTCATCAAGGAGCTAATCTGATGCATTACCTTCAGATGTTGTTCCCTGCCCCCAAACCTCTCTCTGCAGGACTGGGAAGATTGTGCCATCAGTGACAAGTTTCTCAATGGCTCAGGTACTGAGAGGAAGGACACAAAGGTTCTCAGATGTGACACTGGAGGTCCTGGTGAAGGAGTCACTTCTGGTGGGGGTTAGTACAGGGATGGAGTTCATCTCAACCTCTTATTCCTCCTCCACCTCTCTCCAGCTCTCTCTCCTCTGTGTTGTGTCCTCCTCCCTTTACGCCTGGAAGATCACCATCTTTCTCTGGTGACTCCTACAAGGTATCCAGTGCCTAGATTGGAACAGCACGCACTCTTTTTAGGTAAAGCCCTCAGAGAATTTTAAGAATAAATGTCAGTAGAGTGTCTTCCGATGTATTTCAAAAGTTATCTTCAAACATCCAATGGCACGTGAACAGTAAATGGCAATAAGCTTTAAAAAGTGCTCGACATCTTCGCAATGACTTGTGAGATGGTTGTTGTTCGGAGTGTGTGAAATGTGAAGCGCTATTGACTAAATGCCTCATTAAGAGTCCTAGTAGGCAACTTGCGTTGCAATCAACCGCATAATGATTCTTCAGGTAGCCATTTCTAGTGAAAGCTATAACTCCTTCACCAAGATAGCATCTTGTGTAAAACACAAGATTATCCAGTGATTCAGCTCAACACCCCATCTAGGCTACCTCTTTACCTGCTGAAGAAACCATCAAGAACTGCCTTCCTAGACCATGGGAACGCAGGGTGGTGAGTGATTGGGAGGAAGAGAAGGGAGAAATTGGGAGAAAGAGAGGAACAGCGATCAGGAGGGGGAAGAGCCACTAATTGTGAGCAGGACAAGTAGGAGCCAGCAACAGTCTTTGGGACTACAGTGAAACTGGGAGGAGCGGGACTGCAGACCCTGACTCCACTGTCAGGTAAGTATTTTTTTAATAGCTTTTTGCTGATGGCTTCGAGCGTGGTTTTCTTTAGGCCACAAGTAAACCATGGCCCGAATTTTCAAGATGGTGGAAGCTGGGACTGCACCATCGGAAGAGACAGTGGGGTAACACATCCCCACCAACTCCAGCAGCCCTAATGCCATATTATGCTCTAATGAGCATTGATTTTTATAAGGCAGGACTTTTACCCCTCACTCGGGAGGTAATTCTGCCTTGGAGAGTTGTTGGCCATGCAGGCACAGATCTGCAGTGCCCTGCAGGGAGTTGCCTGGCATGACATCCCAGGAACCCATGGACAGGTAAGTGGCAGGGTTGGGAAGGCGTGGAGGATCTCCAGGAGGGGGGTGCAATTGGTGTTTTAGGGGATAGGCCAGGAAGGGAGGGAGGTCTGGAGCTCACCGAGCCTTCAGGAGAGGACACCCCACTCAAAAGTGAGTTCTCATGGAGGTTCCCCACTTCCAGTTCGAGATCCAGCTATGCTCAATTATGTGTTTCCACCTTGGACTGGCATCCACCTGCCAGCCTAAGAATTGAGGCTGGGTGGGGGAAAAAACCCTTAAATGACCATTTAAAAGTCTTAGTTAAGGCAAGAGTGGTCTTCCCCTCCATAGCTCTGCCTGCCACATTGTAAAACGCTGGAAGGTCAGGGTGGGTAGGATCCCAGAGGAAATCCCTTCCATGCAACTTCATGCTCCCCACCCCCCACCTCAGAACGCACTGGGAGGTGGGGAGCACAAAATTGTGGCCCATGTTATTCTGATTGCAGCTGATCTATTGCAGGCTCTGTTCAGAGAAGTTCATCATTTCAAAGTGAGTCTCAAACAGATGTTAGCCACCTCCGCCCATCTCCCCCCCCCCCCCCCCCCCCTCCCTCTCAACCCCCATTTGTATCCAGAAAGGACCTAATTGAGATATGGGTCCCGGAAGTCTCTTTCTCTGCTTTTACTAACATGGTAAGAAGCATACTTTCAGCACGGGATAGTTGCATGCACACTGATCACCCTGTTCTATGTTTAGGCTCCAATATTGCAACTAAAAAAAGTGAGTGCAGTGCCAGTGAATTTCTAGGCCTTCGTAGGTAGGCCACAGTTGAGGATAGAATTGGGCCCTAATCGATTAAAATGCCTGCGAGTGTTCTGTAGATATGTCTGTGCCGAACAGGTGATGTGCCAAAGGGCTTCCAACATCTGGGGACCCATGCCCCAATATATGTCAGCTTTTCAGAAGAGAAAGGGAGAAAATTTCACATGCACAAAATCATGAACTATAATCCTACTGTTAATTCCAGTCTCCGAGTGTTATATTTGTTGAAATATGGAATAGGAATAAGCAGTTCATTTTCAGGTTGGCAGGCTGTAATGAGTGAGGCACAACAAGGATCAGTGCTTGGGCCTCACCTATTTACCATCTATTTCAACGATGGTGGATGAGGTGTACTCGAGGTTGCTGACAATACAAATTTATGGGAATGTAAGCAAGGATGCAAAGGCGCTGCGAGTTAAAGGAATGAGCAAGAACATGACATTGCTCCATGTTATATTCCATATGCCAAGTTCTCCACTTTGGAAGGAAAGTTCAAATAACAGAGGCTGGGATTCTCCCAAAAAAATTCTAAGTGTCGAATTTGGATAAAAACTGGAGTAGATCCCGATGTTTTTTTCAGCAGGATTCTCAAAATGAATCTCCCACACTCTGCGCATTGCAGAGTGAACCAGCATGATTCATGGGAAAAATCTAGGGGTGGGCTTATTCCGCTGGAGAGACCAGTAGCATAGTGCTGAGTGGGCCGCTGCGCATGCGCCAATCTGTCAATGCCGAGATTGGCACATGCGCAGTAGCCCCACACTGCCAGCCTCCCGATTGCTGGCCAGCTCAATCACTGACCGTCCCACAACCCTCGCATCGCTGCCTCACCAACCCCATCACAGCCTGAACGCTGGCCCCCCAGACGTGTCTGGGCCAGCCTCGCTCCGCCCCCGCCCCCCCACGCCCCCCACCGGCCCACCTCAATCTCCTCCCCACCACCCCCCCACACCAGCAGCCTAGACCTCCCTCCCCTTCCTCCCGTAGTCCCAGCCCCGACCCTCCCTGGCAGCATGACCCCCGATGCCCAGCCCGATTACTGGCCTCCCTCCCTCTATCACCCAGCCCGAATGCAGAGTGGCAGCAGGACCCCCAACCACACTGATTGTCCCCAGAGGCTCCACCCCCATTAGGCCCACCCCCTTTAGGCCCCAACCCCTTGACACTGCCCGGTGCCTGGTGGGCAGTGCCAAGGTGCCCCTTGAGCATTGCCACTTACCCCCTTGGGCAGTGCCCGGGGGCCAGGATGGCATTGCCAAGCTGGCAATGCCCAGGGGGCAACCTCCCATGTCCCCGACCTCCTGGGTGTCTTCGATGATCCCCATTCATTCCGGCAGGGTCTGGCCACCAGCTCCCCATTAGTGGAGCTGGAGTGAAACACTCCTGGTGGGGGGGGGGAGGGGCTAGCAGGCCTGGAGACTTCAGTCAGGAGTGTAATTGAATAGCCTCCACTTGCCTGGAAGAATGCAGCTCCAACAACACTCAAAAACCTTGACATCTCCCAAAACAAAACAGTCCATTTGATTGTTTTTGGATGGGGTCCCATTCGTTCCCTCCGACACCAACATGCAGTCGCAGAGTGTGTATCATCTACAAGATGCATTGCAGGAATTCACCAAGACTCCTCAAGCAGCATCTTCCAAACCTATTATTGCTACCACCCAAAGGGACAAAGGTAGCAGGCACATGGGAACGTCTGGAAATTCCCCTCCAAACCACTTAGTATCCTGACTTGGAAATATGTGAGCGATCCTTCACTGTCATTGGGTCAAAATCCTGGAATTCCCACCCTAACAGCACTTTGGGTGTATCTACATATCAGGGACTGCAGCGGTTCAAGCAAGAAGCTCATTACCACCTTCTGAAGGACAACTAGGAACGGACAATAAATACTGGTCTAGCCAGTGATGCCCACATCACATGAATGAATAATTTTTAAAAAGATGGTGTAATGGTTGAACATCAACATACATCAGTTTACAAGGACCACGAATTGATTCCAAAGGTGTTTCAGTCCAACTACCAATAAGATAACATTCTCTGAGAAATATGCAAATTAGCATCAAAACAGCAAAAAAATGAATTTTAACAAACCAAGGTTCTGCACAACTTAGAGTAAAGAAATTGCAAACAATGACAATATCTCGAGTGGATGCAAATCCAAATCTCAGCAATGAAAATAATGATGCTATATGTGTAAATCAAATTCCTCTTCTTCACATCGTTCTGTATCAGGTTTGTTGTTACAGATTCACAAGGATGACAGCCAAGCCCAATATTAAATATGAAATGTGTAGATAATATAGTAAACCACACCAGCCTCAAGATCATAGAACTCACCTATAGTAAAGAATAATTCCCAGCAGAAAAGACAAACAGAAATCCACCTAAAAAAACTCCTATCTTCCCTTCTCCCCTTTGATCCTTCGGTCTCTTTATGATCCATGTTAGATTACAAAATAATAAGTTGTCGAATATTGTTGATCTATACAAAGTTATACAGAAGCAAATAAATTGAAAAATTGCCATTATTTTAACCCAGAGACATACATAGAACTGAGTGTACAATCAAATTCAATTAGAAACCATACTAAGCATGTCATCATTTACTTTGCATTAAAAATGTGATTAAATAACTTAGGATACCTAGCGTAATGTGTATTGCCTGAAATTCTTTTGCTAATTAAAGGCCTGGATTGGCAACAGCACTCCAGCCTCTGGCCTTCATTCTACCCGAAGGCTGATTAAATTACTAGGGCCTGCTTATGATTTTCAGTTGTGTCAGATTTTGTGCTGCAGGAATCTCAGCGACTAATGAAAACCATGACGTCCCACCTTATTGCATTAGTAAAAGACAGTTGGTGGCTCAATTCCCACTACTGGCTGTGTGAAATAGTTGGCTGTCCAAATGAGTTTCACTCTATTTCACTGGGTGAAATAAACAATCAAATATTAATTGATAACAGGTCAACAAACTATTTTGGACAGGAGTTAATTTTAACAGTCACATGTTATAGAATTGCTATATGGAAGTTGGCTTCCTTGTGACGTTGTGCACAGGTAACCAAAACCAGGGGATAATTTAAATTGTGCCTGGTGTTAACTGGACAATAGTTATCTTGGAATGGAGTCAGTAGTCTTACTGCCCCATAAACCCTAGTGGTGAGTGTAATGACTTCAACTCGACCCATGAGGTTGGGCTCTTGGAGTATGAGCTCCCTGATTGAGGACATAATAGCCTGCTCAATCAGGGAGCTCGTACTCCAAGAGCCCAACTTCATGGGTCGACTTGAAGTCATTACAGTGGGTGCTTTTTTGAATGGGAGCTACCCTAGAGATCCAAATAATTTGCCTATTTCAGGTGTGAAGCCTCTTTTAATCTGCAAATTACAGTTCTAGAACATTGCCATTTTAGTTTGCAATTGGTTGGAGCATACACACATCGACCGGTTCTATGGCTGACTGACCTGAAGAGGCCAACCAGAGTGAAACATAAAATTAATGTGTGGAACAGGAGGGCTGCTGCTATCCTGGAACGCCTATGCCCCACCAAACCCCACTCTTCAATTCCCCTCCCCCACCCTCAAACCCAACAAAATCAACTCTCACAGTCTAGATTTCCTTATGTTTGTTTGCTGAGATGACTCAATAATAATTATTATCAATCCAGCAGAGACGCCCATTTACTGGCCCGCATGACCAGCCCAATGGCCTTCCCTACAAGGCCAGAACGGGAAACTGAAAAGGATAGGATGCAAAGCTGGGCTGAAAAATGGCAAATGGAGTTTAACCCTGATAAATGTGAGGTGATTCATTTTGGTAGGACAAATTTAAATGTGGATTACAGGGTCAAAGGTAGGGTTCTGAAGACTGTGGAGGTACAGAGAGATCTTGGGGTCCATATCCACAGATCTCTAAAGGTTGCCAGTCAAGTGGATAGAGCTGTGAAGAAGGCCTATAGTGTGTTAGCTTTTATTAACAGGGGGTTGGAGTTTAAGAGCCGTGGGGTTATGCTGCAACTGTACAGGACCTTGGTGAGACCACATTTGGAATATTGTGTGCAGTTCTGGTCACCTCACTATAAGAAGGATGTAGAAGCGCTGGAAAGAGTGCAGAGGAGATTTACCAGGATGCTGCCTGGTTTGGAGGGTAGGTCATATGAGGAAAGGTTGAGGGAGCTAGGGCTGTTCTCTCTGGAGCGGAGGAGGCTGAGGGGAGACTTAATAGAGGTGTATAAAATGATGAAGGGGATAGATAGAGTGAACGTTCAAAGACTATTTCCTCGGGTGGATGGAGCTATTACAAGGGGGCATAATTATAGGGTTCGTGGTGGGAGATACAGGACGGATATCAGAGGTAGGTTCTTTACGCAGAGAGTGGTTGGGGTGTGGAATGGACTGCCTGCAGTGATAGTGGAGTCAGACACTTTAGAAACATTTAAGCGGTTATTGGATAGGCACATGGAGCACACCAGGATGATAGGGAGTGGGATAGCTTGATCTTGGTTTCAGATAAAGCTCGGCACAACATCGTGGGCCGAAGGGCCTGTTCTGTGCTGTACTGTTCTATGTTCTATGTTCTATGAAAAGCACACTCTGCCAGCTGGCCATTCAAAGTCAAAATTGACCCCAAGCATAGTGTTCAGATGATGTGGGGTCAGATGGTGGTAATAAAGTGGGCCAGAGCCCAATAGATGGAATTCACTTTCCATTTTAAAGTAATTTGTCCAGTTCTTACTTTATCTAACTTTTTAACCATATTGGCTGGGATTCTCTGCCTCTGTTTTCTGCGGGTGGGAAAGCTGGTGGGGGTGGAGAATACAACGGGAGTCACCAAACGGCTTTTACATTGGGGGATTTCCATTCCCATGGTCCCCGCCCCTGCCATTGACATAATGGGGTCCCTGCCATGAAAGGTCGGGAACCCCATTACCATTCATTAACAGGTTTCCCCATTGTATCATCCCACCATGTCAGGGATTGCGTATAGAGGGCGCACAAGTAAGGGGGCATTGTCGGAGGGTGGGGATGGGGGGCTTCCATTGAGGAGAAACTTGTGGTGGGAGTTCCCATGTCAGTGGAGGAATGTTATTGGAGAGAATTCCCTGCCGAGTCTCCGTGTCCATGGAGGGGGATACTTTTAAAAAAAATTTTTTAGATCGAGCTATCCTTTGTTCACTATAATGTTGTTTCACTAATTGTTCACTATTTACATTAATGACCTGGGGGTAGGAGCAAAATGTAAGGTTTCCAAATATGCTGATGATATGAAGATAGGTGGAAGGGCAGGTTGTGATGAGGATATTGTAATTCTTCAATGGAATGTAGATAGATTGGGTGACAGGGTAAAAACCTGGCACCTGGAATATAGTATACAGTTTTGGTCCCTTTACCTTAAAAAGGATATAGTAACATTGGAAGCAATCCAAGGAGATTCACCAGGCTAATTCGTAGGAAGAGAGGGTTATCCTATCAAGAGAGACTAAATAGTCGGGATCTGAATTCCTTGGAGTTCAGAAGAGTGAGGATTGACCTTATTCAAATCTGCAAGATAATGAGGGGGTTTGACAGGATAGATGGTGAGATGTTTTCACTCATGGGATTCTTGAACAAGGGAACATAGCTACAAGATAAAGGGCTTGTCATTTAAAGCTTGAGTGCATGGAAATTTCTTCTCACAGAAGGTGGTAAATCTTTGGAATTCTGTGCCCCAAAAGGTCATAGAGTCATACAGCGCAGAAAAGGCCCTTCGACCCATTGGGGCTTCACTGACAATAACTACCACTAAAGGCACGCTGATCACATTTTCTTGCACTTGGCCCATATCCTTGAATGTTATGATATTTCATAACAAATATTTGCTCATCCAAATATTTTTTTAAGTTGTAGGGTTTCCAGCCTCCATTACCTTCCCGCGCAGTGCATTTCAGACTCCCACCACCCTCTGAGTGAAAAATGTTTTTCTCAAATCTCTTTGAATCTCCTGCCCCTTACACTTGGTGGAGGCTGGATCATTAGAAGTATTTAAATTGGAGGTGGATAACTATTTGATAGATCAAAGAATGGACGGCACAGGGAAATGGCTCAGAAAAGGAGTTGAGGTTGGTATAGATCAGCCATGACCCTATTGAATGACAGGACAAGTTTGAAGGGCCTAGTGACTACTCCTGCTTCTTCTCCTTGTGTCCATGTGTCTTCTAGATGTGAGAAAGGAAATGGAAGAGGTGAAGAAGAGGAGGAGGAGGGAAATGGCAGCGGGAGAAGTGAGAATGTGGAAGAGATGGGAGTAGGGATTGAATATGAGGGTTGGAGAGAAAAGAAAACAAAGATAAGGACTGTGACAAAAGACAACCTGGAATAGGTAACAGATGGCCCTAGTGAGTGTGGTGAGGGAGGGGAGACAGTGGTAAGGGAAAAAAATGGAAAGTGGGATAAGAAAAAAGGGGAGAATTAAAAAATGAATCAATGGAAGAAATGAAAATAAATTTTTAAAAATAAATCAAAACATTTTTTTTAAAATAAATAAATTAAAAATGATAGAAATGGGGTGAAGGTGGAGGGGAGAGTTCATGGTCTGAAGTTGTTGAACTCAATGTTCAGTCTGGAAGGCTGTCAAGTGCCTAATTGGAAGATGAGGTGCTGCTCCTCCAGTTTGCTTTGGGGTTCACTGGGATATTGCAAAAGTAAGAAGTCTCACATCACCAGGTTAAAGTCCAACAGGTTTATTTGGTAGCACATGTGGACAGGAGAGCAGGATGGTTTGTTGAAATTGCTAGCGACAGAACGGTCTGGGTCATTCTTGCGGATGGACCAAAGGTTTTCTGCAAAGCGGTCAGCCAAACAGCGTTTAGTCTCTCTCGCGTAGAGAAGACTAGCGAATGCAATAGACCAGGTTGAAGGAGGTGCACGTGAAGCGCTGCTTCACCTGAAATTAGTGTTTAGACCCTTGGATGGTGAGCAGGGAGGAGGTAAAGGAGCAGGTGTTGCACTTTCTGTGATTGCTTGGGAAGATGCTGTAGGAAGGGGTGAGGTGTTAGTGGTGAGGGAGGATTGGACCAGGGTATCCCAGAGGGAATGGTTCTTGTGGAATGCTGACAGGGTGAGTGAGAGGATGATGCGTTTGGTGATGGCATCATGCTGGAGTTGGTGGAAATGGAGGAGGATGATCCTTTGAATGCAGAGGCTAGTGGGGGTGAACAGGATGAAAAGGGGGACCCTGTCCTGGTTCTGGGAGGGAAGGGAAGGGGTGAGAGTAGTGGCACAGGAGATGGGATGGACAGTTGAGAACCCATATAATGAGATGGGGCTCTGTTTGCTTCCCACCTTGAGTACAGTTTTTGTCTCCTTACACAAGGAAGGATATTTTTGCCTTAAAGGAAATGAAATGAAGATTTATTAGACTGCCTCCTGGGATATGGGGATTATCCAATGAGGAGAAATTGAGTAGACTAGGTCTATATTCCCTAAAGTTTAGAAGAATGCGAGATAATCTAATTGAAAAATAAAAATAGCTTAAGGAGTTGACAGGGTGGCTGGAGGATGTTTCACCTGGCTGGAGAATCTAGAACTAAGGGGTCACAGTCTCAGAATAAATAGCTGGAAACTTAGGACTGAAAAGAGAAGAAATTTCTTCAGTCAAAATGTTGTGACGTTTTGGAATTCTCTATCCCAGAGGGCTGTGGGTGTTCATTTGCTGGGGATATTCAAGATAGAAGTCAATAGAGTTTTGGATACCAAGGGATTTGGGGATAATATAGGAAGGTGGGCTTGAGGTAGAAGATGATCTTATTGCCTGGTGGAAAAGGCCATTTGGCCTATTCCTATTTCTTATGTTCTTAAAAAGGAGAGGGAAGAAGAGGGGATGAGGGGAGGGGGCAACAGGGAGAAGAATGGGGAGGGAGGGCTGGGATAGAAGGAATGAGAGCAAGCTGGAGGGAGAGAATGGGGAAATATAAGTGAGGCAAAGGGGAAAGAAAATGTAGAGAGGGGAAGAAAAAGAGAAAATGATGAAAGATGAGGAGCACAATGGGTAGAGCATGTTGGATGATTAGTCAGAGGCAGCAAGTGGTTTCCCGAGACCTCTTGGCAAACAACAATGTAATAAATGACCATTTAATTTTTCTTTTTGGTAATAGTTGTGCAAATGTTAGTTAGGATATCAGGCGAGCTCGCGGCATGGTTAATTGATCAGGACCCCGCAACTCTATTTGATCTTTAACATCTACCAAAAGGTGCATACCTTGGCTTAATATTGCACCCAGAACTCAGCACCTCCAACAATGCTATACTTCTTCAGTACTGCATTGGAGTGTTAGCCTAGACTATTCTGATGAGCCCCAGCATGATGCTTGTGACTGAGAGGTGAACATTTACCAACTGAATCCAGGGCACAGAATCACAATAATCAAATTTTAAATGTTATATTGAATGCACACTTTTTACTTTTCCTGTTTCCAACACCTAACATCTACTCTTCGCAATAGAATGTTAATCGGAAACAGTTGTGCACTGTGGTAGAATATTTGAAGTAACATACAGACTTACTTCCTATCTGTTGCATCATTGAGATTAAAACAAATAGAATTTTAACAAGTATTGTAATGAAAGAAAAGTTATTTTAATATTAGATGGTTGGTTTCAAAGTGCCCCCGGTTGTTTTCTATGGATCTTTGACTTTGATTCAGATAATGTACAAAAGGTGAGCAAACAGCAGGAGAATGATTAAACTAAACAGCATTTGGCATAAATATTAAGCTACTTAAAGAGGGTGAATGTAACAGAAATGTAACTGTCGACCCATTGATTAATGCATGACTTAAGTTCCTGCTCCTGATCATCTTCCACTGTGTGGTTGTTGGGTAGGGATATAATTTTTGTTTCTGTCTAATTCCATCAGTGGCACAGTATTTTACAAACAAACATTATCTAGGTTTAGATTGAAAGATTGACTTTTTAATAAGGAACCTGAAGGATGGCTGCAGTTACATTACCATTGTCTAGAATGAGATGGAGAAAACCGGGTGAAAAACAAACATCAAAAAAATTATTTTTAAGGTATTGCTGTAAGGCAATATTAGACTCAATGCATATAGTCTTGTCAATGCTTCTATAATGTGTTAAAAATCCAATGCATAGCACAACATGCTGCACACAGTTTTCAACACAAGAGATGCCAAATGCATTCTGAAGTTAAAGGCACGCTTTCTTTGTTTACTTATAAGTAAACTGAAAAACATTTATATATGAACTTACATTTTCGGCACAAAAAAAACTTAAATAGATGTTGGTCTTGATTTTGAGATTAGCAGTCATTCACTGCTGACTTCAATGAAAGCCTCCTACAAAGATCTGGTGATCTCTGTGATGAACGTAGCCCAGTCCATCACACAAACCAGTCTCCCATCCATTGACTCTGACTACACTTCCCACTGCCTCAGAAAAGCAGCCAGCATAATCAAGGTCCCCAAGCACCCCAGAAATACTCTCTTCCATCGGGACAAAGATACAAAAGTCTGAGGTCACATACCAACCGACTCAAGAACAGTTTCTTCCCTGCTGCCATCGGACTTTTGAATGGACCTACTTTGCATTAAAGTTGATCATTCTCTACACCCTAGCTATGACTGCAACACTACATTCTGCACCCTCTTCTTTCCTTCTCTATGTAGAGTATGCTTTGTCTGAATAGCATGCAGGAAACAATACTTTTCACTGTATGTTGATACATGTGACAATAATAAATCAAATCAACACGCAGCACACATTTTTCAACACAGGAGGTGTCAAATGCATTATGAAGTTAAAAGTGCACAAAATGTGCCTTCAATAACCTTTTGGTGGAGCTTACTGCCAAGTAATGACAGCAATTAGTAAACACACACTTTCTTTGTTTATTTATAAGTGAACTGAAAAAGCATTTATCTCTGAACTTACATTCTAGGCACAAAAAAATTACTTGACTAGACGATGGTCTTGATTTTGAGATTAGCAGTTATTCATTGCTGACTTCAATGAAAACCTGCTACAAAGATCTGGTGATCTCCGTGAAGTGGATTTCCCTTTTCCTGCAGCCCTGATTCTGGCACCAACTCAAGAGGATCTCCAGGCATCCAGCAACAGTGATGTCATCAGGCAAGGTAACAATCAATCACATTGAAGTATTCTCACTGACAGCAAACCAGGAAGTAAAATGCACTGATTGCCTTTCACTTTTAACGTACATTTTACAAAGAGCGAATTGAATGACTAGAAACTGAAAAAATATTTCCCCAACTGTTTTAAGGTGTCTCTTCAAAGTTGCCCAGGTCCTTGTACGTGAATGCATATTTCTTACCCTTGGAGTGACTGACTCAATTTAAAATAACCCAGCAGCAAAGCCTTTTGTACTTAAAAAGAAAAGGCTAGTTTCTTTCACACGATTGCTCTAGATGCTACAGAAGAAAAGATAGTCATTGAAACAAAGTGGGTTCAGCCACCATGTTTCCCATCACAATGGGCTGCATTAAATTTAGCACATTGGGTCAGAATCCTGACATCATCCTGCCCACCTCTGTATTTCACCCAGGCAGGTTTGAAGGTAAGTGAGGAGTCCCTGTGCAACTGGTGGGTAAGGTATCTAAATATTTTAATTGACAATTAATAAGGTCTTAAACAAAGATTCTGGATTTAGCAGCTAGTGAACATATTTCCCAAACTGTAAGGAATTTGGACAGGTCATCATGGTACAAGCATAGCAAGGAATGTTTCTTCATTGAAACTGGCAGCCTGGGAAGCCTTTGAACAATGAAATTGAAGAGCTCCAGCCAAGGCCAGGGGAGAGGTTATTACTCATAGCATTCCTTCTCAGAGAGTGCTTTCACTGTTAGACACGCAATTCTTCAAATTACTTCATCGGTTTTATGCTTCACTTTCCTTCAGCTGCACTTCCCTGCTGCCAGCCTTCAGTGTAGCACAGGCAGCCTCTGCAACTCTACCTTATACCTCTGATGAAGAACAGGTGGAGCAGCAACATCTGCAGCCTCTTTCCCAGTGAACCATGTGAGCACACACATTGCCAGTGGCCATCAAGATATCTGCCAATGGACAGCCACCCTCCAATCCCCAGTTCACTGCCTCTTCCTTACTCTGCCCACTTCTGTTGCAAAAAGAGAAAGCAGAGAGGAGTGAGTGTGATGTTTATGTGGAGAAGGAAGGTAGGACAGCATTTATGGTGAACTCTGACTTAGCAATAACCTGCTCATAATCATTCAGTTTGGGTTCCACCAGGGGTTATTCAGCTCCTGACCTCATTACACAAATGGTTCAAACTTTGAGGAAAAAGCTGAATGCTCGAGGTAAGGTGAGAATGACTGGCCTTTGACATCAAGGCAGTACTGGACCGAGTGTGGCATCAAGGAGCCCTAGTAAAACTGGTATCAATGGATGTCAGAGGAAAACCTTCCGCTGGTTGGAGCCATACCTGGCACAAAGGAAGATGGTTGTGGTGGTTGGAGGTCAATCACCTCAGCTCCAGGACTTCACCACAGGAGCTCCTCAAGGTAGTGTCCTAGACCAAACCATCTTCAGCTACTTCATCAATGATCTTCCTTCCATCATTAGGTCAAAGTGGGGATGTTCACTGATGATTGCACAATGTTCAGCACCATTCGTAACTCCTCAGATACTGAAGCAGTCCATGTCCAAATGCAGCAAGACCTGGACAATATCCAGGCTTGGACTGACAAGTTGCAAGTAGCATTCATACCACACAAGTGACAGGCAATGACCATCTCCAACAAGAGAGGATCTGACCATTGCGTCTTAACAATTAATGGCGTTGTGTTTCACTGAATCCCCCTATCAGTGTCCTGTGGGTTACCATTGACCAGAAACTGAATGGGACTATCCATATAAACACTGTGGCTACCAGAGCAGGCCAAAAGCTAGGAATCCTGCAGCGAGTAACTCACCTACTGACTCTCCAAAGCCTCTCCATAATCTACAAGGTACAAGTCAGGAGTGTAATGGAATACTATTCACTTGCCTGGCTGAGTGCAGCTCCAACAACACTAGATACCATCCAAGACAATGCAGCCTACTTGATTACCACCCTTTCCACAAACATTCACTCCCTCCTCCACTGACAAACCGTGGCAGCTGTGTGTACCATCTACAAGATGCACTGCAGGAACTCACCATGGTCCTCCAGGCAGCACCTTCCACCCATGACCACCATGATCTAGAAGAACAAGAGCAGCAGACACCTGGGAACACATCACCTGGAGATTCTCCTCCAAGTCAGTCACCATCCAGATTTGGAAATATATCATCCTTCCTTCACTGTCGCTGGGTCAAAATCCGGGAATTCAAACCCTAACAGCACTGTGGGTGTACCTACACCTCAAGGATTGCAGTATTTCAAGAAGACAGCTCACCACCACCTTCTGAATGGCAATTAGGGATAGGCAATAAATGCTGCCCTAGCTAGTGTATGTCACATTCTGCATTAAAAAGTCCTGTGCGGCGGGTGTGCAAGAGGGCAATAGGTTAAGGGTGAGCATGGGAGTTGACTGTACAGATGGGTTTGTGAGGTCCATGAAGAGAGAGGAATGTTCTGAGAAATTGCAGTGTAGGAGAATGCTGGGAAAGTCAGATATGGGACTTGGCATCCAGACTGTTCAGTACTTTGTCCACTCTCCTGAGGCCCTGGATCCTCATGGTGTACTATCTCCAAGTTAGAGGTACTACACTCTGGTGTTCACTTCCTTGGTACTTCCATCCATGCCTGTTTGATTGCAGAGATTTTCCACTTCCTCCTGTCCTTGGGAGAGATCACCTCAGCCCCTTGAATCCTGCAGCAGCATCTCCAGTGAGAGACTCAAACAGCAGCCCTCCCACGTCTCCCCTCCATTCCTGTGGTTGCTGCATCCTCAAATATCCAGTTGATCCGTTTGAAGCAATGCTGGGGTCCCTTTAACAGAAACCCTTCCTGTGACAGAATTGGTTTGTCATCGCACCTGCCCACTCTGATTGGTCAGAGAACCTGAAAGTGGGATGTCAATGCCGTGACTCAATTAAAGAACAGAAGCAAAATCCATTGGAGATCCCATTGGGTCCTTTACCTATTAATGGTCCTGCCATTTTAGCAGGGATTAAGTTTTTAAAATCCACCTTATAGGCCCAAAGTAATTTGTTGCATTCAAGCATGCTATAGTCAGCATTTGCCAAGTCTTAAATTAACTGAGACAAATATATCCCAAAATATTACTTGCTGAAAAAAATAGTGCACTTGGATTTTAATCAATCAACACAATTTCTTGCACGGTTTTCCTAGAGACCCAGTTCCGTAGATTTCGCAACTGATAACAGAAATAATGACCCTGATATCTATAGGAAGATGGGGATGTTATAAAAGAGCATAGTTGGGGTGGGTGGGGGGAGGGGATGTCTGGGAGTAAATAGCTCCTGCCAAATGTAACAGCAGGAATTAATTAGTATTTTCCTCTTCAATTTCCTACCCAGCAGCCAGCCAGATTGACAAGTGAGTTTGGAGAAGCCTTCTGTAATTTTTTAAACTTTATCTCATCCTCCTCACTTGTCCATCCTGAGAGAGAGAGGGAGGGTGGGAGGAGCGGTGTAGGTGTGGTGTATTTAATACAAAGGCTATTGGGCAGTATCTTACACTGTCCAGGCAGCTTTGACATTGGAACTGGAAGGAAGGTATGATGTGGGGTGGTGATGGGTCAGTTGTCCAATGAGTTCTCACCTCCAGCTGATCTTGCTGGAGACAGGATGGAACTGGCAACAGTGGGTAGTCAGTTTGAATATCTAAGTTCCCTTTTGTGGACAGATTGAGGATGTGTCTGGGATTTTCCCAGCAGCAGCTGGACCCAACATTGAGGCCAAGGTCTGGAGGTGGCTTGACGGTGGCTGACTGGGGGTCCACAAGACCTCATATACATTCCCACCACCACAGCAATAGAGATCACCAGATTACATTTACAACTGCAAACCGTCCACACTTGTGTACTGAAAGCTGTAAGTCATGTTTTAAGAAAATGGAAACATCTTCAGAGGGCACCTCAAGATGGAGGCATTATTGCGGTTCCCCATTACAGTGGCAATGCCCACCTCTGCCAGTGGGGCTATCTCTTTCCATGGCAGCAGGTCCTCTGGGCCTTCAACCTCAAAAAACCTGCTCACCATCCTTAATGGGACAGCAGACACCAAAGCAGCCAATTAAGAGGCCAGGACCCAGACATGGGTAGAATTCCACCTAACGTTTCCACTGTTTAGCATTAAATATACCTACCTTCACATGTAGGCCATGTCCTCCAGCATTACTGTTCTTAAAAAGGCAAAACAGTTGGCATTGTCATCATAGTCTTCTTGGAATCCTAAAAATCCTATCAACTCAAAACTTGTTTCAGTAAAGACATGCTAATTTACATAATTGTTCCTCATAGTTCAATTCCTCTATCGTTCTGGTTAGTCTCTTCTATGCTCCTTCATTATAACTATGAATCTTTTTGTACTGTGGACATCATACTGTGTGCATGATGCAATATGCAAGATGGTTTATAAAGTGACAGGATTACCACACCATCTAATTTCAATATTGACCTTCTAATATAGCCCAAGACTTGATTTGCTGTAGTCACTGCCACCAATCGTCATTCTAATGCCTTCAATTTATTGTCAATAATAACTTAAATTTTCCAGAGACATTGTTTTCTTCCACTTTAATAATAGTCCCTTTCCTGATTTTTTTTTATTGCCACGTGAAACGTTTCAATTTCTGTCATATAAATAAGATTCTCACTGTTTTTAATTTTCCAGCAATTATTTTCATTTTGTTATATGATTTAATTGAAAAAAATCAAAGCATAAAGACAGTTGGGCACAAACTGGGGAAAATCCATTATGACAAAAAAAGACACAAAACCATTTGCAAATTGAATTTGTTTTATTGGTTTTGATTTGAGGTCAGCAGTGAAGTGATGGTGGTGCGGTAGCACAGTGGTTAGCACTGCTGCTTCACAGCTCCAGGGACCTGGGTTTGAATCCTGGCTTAGGTCACTGTCTGTGTGGAGTTTGCACATTCTCCTCGTGTCTGCGTGGGTTTCCTCTGGGGGCTCCGGTTTCCTCCCACAGTCCAAAGATGTGCGGGTTAGGTTGATTGGCCATGCTAAAAATTGCCCCTTAGTGTCCTGAGATGTATACATCTTGGTTAGAGGGATTAGCGGGTAAATATGTAGGGATATGGGGGTAGGGCCTGGGTGGGATTGTGGTCAGTGCAGACTCGATGGGCCAAATGGCCTCTTTCTGCACTGTAGGATTTCTATGATTTCTATGGTCAATGCTGGCCTCAAAGAGAGTTGCCTACACAGATTCAATAATCTCAGTGGTGTAAATCTCCCTTTATTGACTTTAGTTTGAAATTCATACCAAGTCAAAGTATACAGCAATAGTGATGGCAACAGTTGGGTAAGCAGCCAATCACATTGAGGTATTCTCACTGACAGCAAATCAGGAAGTAAATATGTTGATTGTCCTTCGCTTTTATTTAACTTCTTCAGACCATGATGTAAATGGGGCATACACAGGGAATTAAGATAAAAGCTGAAATACCATTAAAATATTTTTTTAAACAATTGTTATTTTTAAAATATCTGGAATTTTTATCATAATGGACACATTTGACATTCTATAAATATAAAATTAACTTTTCAGAGCAAATTTAATTATGAAATTAGTACTCTGTTAAAAATTCTGTTACAGCTCTTTCAACAAAGTGCAACTTTTTCAAAGGTTTTTACTGTGAAACTATAGTGGAAAAGTGGAAAAGTTATAGAATCATTTACGGCCTAGAAGGAACCACTCGGCCCGTCAGGTCTCTGGGGGCAATTTTCAGACTGCGCTCGCCATCAGAGAGAATGGCGACGTGGGCTGAAAATCCGGAGAGAATCGGGAAACATGATTCTCTCCAGGGAGATCGCATTCCATGATTTTCCCCACCCCTCGCCAGTGACATAGAGATTCATGGCCACCTTGCCAGTGACATGATTTTCCACACCCCTCGCCAGTGGCATGGTTCATGCCACAGAAGGCAAGAATGTCAGTTAAATGTATTTTAATATCATTAACAACCCCCTCCCCCCGCCCTATTCTTGCCCCTCACCGATGTGACATTAAGCAGCGAGATTTACAACAGGTTCACCCAGATGTGAACCTGTTGTGGGAATCCCTCTGGGGGGCACAAAGATGAGGATGCCCTCAGGGAAAGGGAGATGGCAGCACTGTCCCCTGGCACAGATTGACACTACCAGGTCTTCAATCTTCCAACCTATGGAGAAGCATAAAATCATTGACAGCAACGTTGGGATTTCTGCATTTAACTGTGCATGTGCAGTCTCCAGATGTTACCGTCAATTCCAGGAGAATGATGACAGCAACCACTGATAATTTCACAGTCACGGGATGTTATTTTCATTTATATCTTTTAATATATAGAACATAGAACATAGAATAGTACAGCACAGAACAGGCCCTTCGGCCCACGATGTTGTGCCGAGCTTTATCTGAAACCAAGATCAAGCTATCCCACTCCCTATCATCCTGGTGTGCTCCATGTGCCTATCCAATAACCGCTTAAATGTTCCTAAAGTGTCTGACTCCACTATCACTGCAGGCAGTCCATTCCACACCCCAACCACTCTCTGCGTAAAGAACCTACCTCTGATATCCTTCCTGTATCTCCCACCACGAACCCTATAGTTATGCCCCCTTGTAATAGCTCCATCCACCCGAGGAAATAGTCTTTGAGTTGGTTGATTTTTATTTACTTCTCTAATTTTGCTTCTATTTAACTTATTTACCAGACAGTGGTGGGAGGTAAATCCATGATAAAGAAAGAAATAATTGCATTTACAGAAGAGGAGAAAATTCAGTTCTGTCATCCTAAAACACGCCAGGAGCACATGTAACAAAATTGCACAAACCCAGCTCATCACTTATTGTCCATTAAAAATAATGAATGGAAAACCACAGCTTAGGAGTGCAAGATTTTCCAACACGTTTCTTCTGTCTCTGCTTTAAACATGCAAAGCTAAATTTATGAATACATTCCCAGATGAAAACTTGCCCACTGGGAACACATATCGGGAAATTACAGCTACACTCTCCACAATTTTTCGAAAGATGAATATCCTGGAGGGAATATCCACGTGTTCCCTGCATACATCCCCAGTGGGTGTGCATTTGTAAAACAGTCTCCTTAATGTTTTTGATAGTTCGTCAGGAGATGTGAAAGAAACCAGATAACAGCTCTTGATGGAGTCGTAAACAAAAAAATCTTGCAATATTCATAGAAAATCATAACATTTGGGGAAGGTCATAAATAATTGTTAGATTTCAAACAAGAATCAAAGTTGGGAATCACTTCAGTTTGTTTACAGATGAAAAAAGCAGAAAACAAAATCTTAAGTAGAAATTTACAACATAAAGCATTGTGGACTTGTAAAAATGTATGTTTATAAAGTAGAGAGGGGCACTGGAACAGGTTCACTTTGCTAAGGAAATGAAGCTGTTTTAAGTAACCCATACAATGTGTGGTTTAGCTAATGAGATATCCTATGGGAGTTATATATGTTTGGTTTCCTTACAAGCAGAAGGATTCAGTGGTGGGAAACACGGCCACCTCAAAGATTCCATGCGCAAATTGTTTCCATTTGGTTATAGCAAGGTCATCTTATAATGGAAAGATTACTAAAAGTGAACTGCTTTGAATTGTAACTACATTCCCACACATGGCACTGGAGTAAAACTGTTGCACTCAGAGTACCCCCTCTGGCTGATCATATGACACGCAGACATTGTACTCTTTATCCTGAACCAGCCTACAATTACACTTCAGCCATCCAAAATGAAATCAGAGCTTTTACATTAAACTTATGTCACCTCATGTATTTGACAGCTTTAACATAACGCTGTTCTTTCCTCGATCAAAGTTGTGAATGCATTCCATTCCCTTGCACAACATGGACTAAATCTTTAGCCCCCCCGCTCTCCCCCACACCCCCCAATGGGGCGGCAATGGAGACGGACATGTGCATAAATTTACACCACCAGCTGGTGTGCTGATTCCCCAGCTCCATCCCGCTTCCCAAAGCCATTTTCCCAAAAGGGAGGGCATGGAAATGCTAGCCATCTATGATGCTTTTAAAAAATTTCTAGGAATATGGGCATCATTGACAGGGCCAGCATTTTTATTGCTCATCTCTAATTGCCCTTAAGGAGGTGGTGATGGCCCGCCTTCTTGAGCTGCTGCAGTCCATGTGAGGTAGGTGTGCCCACATTGCTGTAAGGGAGGGGGTTTCAGGATTTTGACCCAGTGACAGTGAAGGAATGGCAATATATTTCCAAGTCAGGGTGGTTGGTGGCTTCGAGGGGAACCTGCAGGTGTGGAGGTCCATGATATCTGCTGCCCTTGTCCTTCTAGGTGCTAGTAGGTTGGAAGGAGCTGTCAAAAGAGTCTTGCTGCTGTGCATCTCACAGATGCTGCACAATGCCCAATGCTGGTGATGAAGCAATTAAGGGGAGTGTGGGAGGAGACTGATGCTGGTGAGGATGAAGGAGCGCAGAGGGTTGCAAAGTTGGCAAGGATGGAGCGGGGTGGTGTGGGGGAGGGGGGGGGCAGAGATTGGGTCACCCTAATGCCAGTGTGGCACCGGGGGGAGTGGGGTTACCTGAACACTTAGAGATGGGGAGGAGGTTGCTTCTCTGGGATCAAGGTCTGGCGGTGTTACCCTGGTCTGTGGGGAGTCGTGATGTCCATGGTGGGGGGACGGGGATCTTCAATTTTACCTTGAGATCAGGGCACCCTTTAAAAACGGTGCCTCGATCTCTGTGGAGCTGGCCTTGCTGGCGCCATGAGGCCCTGCCCTGCCAGAGTGACAGTGCAAAACACACCCCCCCCTGCTTTTTTTGATGAAGTGTCGGAAGATCTGGAGTGAAAACCTGACTGTGTATTTGGGGAGAAACGTGCCCGTTTTCAGTCAGAACCTGACACCTTGTCATTGTTTTGGAAAATTCCGCTCATTATATATCAATTTTTCTCCCACTGAACACTGACTTATTAACAGTTTCTATTATCTTACCTTTATGCCACTATTAGCATTTCTTCAGTCCTTCATTCCACACTCCTTTTGTCTCCTGTCCATGACATCTTTGATGTGGAGATGCCGGCGTTGGACTGGGGTAAACACAGTAAGAAGTTTAACAACACCAGGTTAAAGTCCAACAGGTTTATTTGGTAGCAAAAGCCACACAAGCTTTCGGAGCTCTTAGCCCCTTCTTCAGGTGAGTGGGAATTCTGTTCACAAACAGAGCTTATAAAGACACAGACTCAATTTACATGAATAATGGTTGGAATGCAAATACTTACAACTAATCAAGTCTTTAAGAGACGAAACAATGTGAGTGGAGAGAGCATCAAGACAGGCTAAAAAGATGTGTATTGTCTCTAGACAAGACAGCCAGTGAAACTCTGCAGGTCCACGCAACTGTGGGAGTTACAAATAGTGTGACATGAACCCAATATCCCGGTTGAGGCCGTCCTCGTGTGTGCGGAACTTGGCTATCAGTTTCTGCTCAGCGACTCTGCGCTGTCGTGTGTCGCGAAGGCCGCCTTGGAGAACGCTTACCTGAATATCAGAGGCCGAATGCCCGTGACCGCTGAAGTGCTCCCCAACAGGAAGAGAACAGTCTTGCCTGGTGAGACTGTTCTCTTCCTGTTGGGGAGCACTTCAGCGGTCACGGGCATTCGGCCTCTGATATTCGGGTAAGCGTTCTCCAAGGCGGCCTTCGCGACACACGACAGCACAGAGTCGCTGAGCAGAAACTGATAGCCAAGTTCCGCACACACGAGGACGGCCTCAACCGGGATATTGGGTTCATGTCACACTATTTGTAACTCCCACAGTTGCGTGGACCTGCAGAGTTTCACTGGCTGTCTTGTCTGGAGACAATACACATCTTTTTAGCCTGTCTTAATGCTCTCTCCACTCACATTGTTTCGTTTCTTAAAGACTTGATTAGTTGTAAGTATTCGCATTCCAACCATTATTCATGTAAATTGAGTCTGTGTCTTTATAAGCTCTGTTTGTGAACAGAATTCCCACTCACCTGAAGAAGGGGCTAAGAGCTCCGAAAGCTTGTGTGGCTTTTGCTACCAAATAAACCTGTTGGACTTTAACCTGGTGTTGTTAAACTTCTTACCATGACATCTTTGTCAACCTTTCCTTAGCCCTGACCTATTCCTGACCTTCCATTCTGCCCCACGCCCCTCTCCAACTATTAAAATTCATTACATTCCTACCCCTCTGCAGTTCTGTAGAAGGATCATATGGATTGGAAATGCTAAATCTGTTTCTCTCTCCACAGATGCTGCCAGACTTGCGAGTTTATCCAGCATTTTCTGTTTTCAATTGAAATTTCCAGCATCTGCGGTATTTTGCTTATGTTACAATACTTTGGGGTGGCACGGTGGCTCAGTGGTAGGCACTGCTGCCCCACAGCGCCAGGGACACAAGTTCAATTCCGGCCTCAGGTCACTGCTGTCTGTGTGGAGTTTGCACATTCTCCCTGTGTCTGCGTGGGTTTCCTTCAGGTCCTCTGGTTTCCTCCCACAGTCCAAAGATATGTGGGTTAGGTTGATTGGCCATGCTAAATTGCCCTTAGTGTCAGGGGATTAGCAGGGTAAATACGTGGGGTTATGGGAATAGGGCCTGGGTGGGATTGTGGTCAGTGCAGAACCTCCTTCTGCACTTTAGGAATTCTATGATTCTACGAATATATTAATATGAGGAGATCAAAAAGCAAACAGCAGCCACAGCTGCAATTCTTAAATGCTATTGGGCAGGTGCCTGATGGCAATAGGAAGGGAAGAGAATCACCAAGAACACCTCTTTGCTCACATTTGGGCACCATTTGACAGCTGAGGACAAATTGACAGCAATGTGGGAGCGTGCAGCTTTCCATCCATTTAGTCTCTCAATTAGAGAATGGTTGCCTAACCTGAAAGAAAAGAGAGCAGAAATCCATTTAAGTAAATAACTCCTTTTTGTTTAATAGTGTTAGTATTTGAATGCTTACATGCCATTACAGCACCTTCATGCAAACAAAAGAAAGATTTGCATTTTTATGGCACCTTACATGTCCTCAAAATATCCCAAAATGCTTCACACCCAATGTCGATTCCACAGGAAGCATAACTGTTAGAATCCAGGTCAGAAACTCCAAGGCATTGTATGGAGTCAGCCTAGAGCATCGGTTTTACACTTTGAATTTGGCGTGGGTGAGCATACAATGTTCCACACCAGGTATGACTCAAGTGACTCTAGGAAACTTTTATCAAACAAAAGTTTATTTAAGAATACAGTTGAACTATAATAAGAAAAAAATCAGCAATAACTTTTACCAATTACAACAACACAACTATAACATTGCATAAACCTTGGCAGCTAAGTATACTGTTCCAAGCTAAACAACCCCCACACTCCATACAATTTTAGGTTTAGCACAGAAAGCAAGTATGCTCATGTGATGCTCGATGTTGCAGCTTTCCAACCCCTGCTGTGGATTACCCCTTTGGATGATGAATTGAAAATGCTGAGGCCTTCTCAATCCTGGAACTTCCAACACACCTTGAGACACACACAAATTCTGCTTGCCTATAGCTTCTAGCTGCACCTCACAGGCAGCAGAATTTTCACTCCAGAGAGAGACAGAGAACACTGCTTTCAGTCTGCAGTCCAAACAACTTCTGACAAACTGAAACTAAAACCCCTGGAATTTCCCTGTAAAAGAAATACTGTCCCAAGGTACCACTTAACCATTCACAAATCAAACCCCAGGCAGCAATCCTAAAAGGGTCATAAAACTCCAGAACACTGCTTTGGGCCTAGAGTAAAAATAAACATTGCTTCAATTATCCTGCTTCGGTAAACAGTAAAAAATACCAGTACAGATAGTACAGCAACTATAACAAAAAGACCAGGCCTGCTTAAAAAGGCTTCAGAGAAACATGATTAAAATACATTTCTTAAAGGCACAGTATCGTCACATAACTCTGGGTGGGTTATACCTCTTTATACTGTGCACATTTCTGATCTCCATATTATGAAAAGGATATAGAGGCACAGGAGAAGCTATAAAAAAAGGATGATGCCAAAGCTGAGAGGATATGTTTATCAGGAAAGACTGAACAATCTGGGTTTTTGTTTAAACATAGGAGGAGGAACATAGGAGCATGTTGACTGATTATCTACCTCAATGCCCCTTTGGACTGCAGACTAACCTCATATCCCTTGATGTCATTGGTATCCAGAAATCTATCAATTTCTGTCTTGAACATGCTCAATGACTGAGCTGCACAGCAGGTTGAGGGGTGATATGATTGGGGTCTTTAGCATTTAATTGGTAGACATAGAGAAAACATTTCTAGTTGTGGGGAATCCAAAACTAGAGGTCACAAATATAAGAAGGTCGCTAATACATCCACAGCGATTTCTGGAGAAACTCTTTACATTCGGAGAATGTGGTAAGAATGTGACAATCACCACCACAACGAATAGTCTTGAGGCAAAATGTATTGATGTGTCTAAGGGAATGTCAGATAACCAGAAAAGGGAGAACGCAATAGAAGGTTATGCTGATGGGGTTAGAGGAAGAGGGATGGGAGAAGCCTAGGGTGATGTGTAGGCCAGTTGGGTAGGGTGGCCTGCTTCTCTGCTGTGGACTCATGATCCTTTCCATTGAAGCTAAGACCCATTTCTTAGCTTTAGTACCTTTGAAGACCGAATGACTTCTCAGAAAAGATATAGGGTCAAAATATTAATTTTACCTACATATTACAGTGAAGAATTTTTTAATTAAACACTGCTGGATATTTGATTGAGAAAGGCCTATTGTATTCCGTGAAACAGTAATAGATATTTTGCATGGATATTTCCATCAGCATTATACAATGTTTATTTGAATCTCAAACTGTAGCTCCATTGGTGTTATTGTAGAGTGCTATTATCTGAACAGATTTTGCCCACGCTTGTCAATTTCCTTTTGTCATCAGCAACGATCTCTGGCTTTTCAGATGTATTATTCTTTAAAATCCCAGCGGCACTTCCTCTGCTCACTCACTGCATGTGATGATGATTAGGTGTCTGTCATTTTTATCACTGCATTTGATGCTGAACAGGTTTTTATTCTTCAGCAGGTCAGTTTTCTGAGCCTGCTAGATATTTTTGGTTATGGTCTACCAGCAGCCAAAATGGACCACAGCAATGTATTCTAAATATTAATTCAAGCATTTGTGCTCAGTATCAGTAACATTGTCAATAGCTAACAGATCTTTGTGCTACCATTGACCAACTGCCAATGTTTTGTTCGTTACGAGCTCTGACACTTGTTATTTTTCCAGCATGTGGTCATGATCGGGCATCATCTATAATCTGCATATTAAGGGTTAAAGGACAACTTGTATCTGTCAGTTTTATTGAACAAACCTCTCAGCAGTTCTCCACATTTTGCTTTACCTGACATAGACAGTATCAAATATTGCATATGATTAATGAAATACATAAAGCTTTATGATAAAGGTTTTCCTTTAGAGCTCACTTATGAAGAAATATGATTCATTTGATTATGAATTTAGCTATTCTGTTGATTTGTTTTTGTGAAATAAACGAACAGACTGGGAGGAACAATGGTTTTGCTCAATTTTTAACTTGTATTTTTAGGAGTTGACGTTCGCTTTCATATCTGTGCTGGTGATAAAACGGAGGGAAGTACCTAGGAGGAATTTATTGTGGTCATTAGTTTGAAAGGACTGAGTTAACATACGCAGTTCAATTATAGGAACACTGAGCCACGGTGGATTAATGTTTATATCTATTGATGTTAATTGCACTTCCTCACAATATTAGTAATTCCTTCAGAACAGTTAGGCAGTTCCCCCGCTGTCATTATGACTTAATTTTTAAACAGAAGATCAACAGAAACTTAAAAAAAAAGTGACAGCTATTGAGGCAGACTCTCAGTCAGGACCACCTGGGACAAACTTCATGAGAAGCAGCTGAAAATCATATGCACACCTCACATAATGCTCATTATATTCACTCCATGTCAGGCAAGTTGCTTTCATATATCACCTCTAACGTAGAAGGGACATCTCAAGGCATTGCACAGAGAAAATAGATGACAAGCCAAAAGAGTTGTTTTAAGGAGAGTCCTACATGGAGAGAGGGAGGTAAAGAAGTGCAGACATTTGGGACTGGATTCCAGAGCGTAGGGATAGGTAACTGCAGGAATAAAGTTCTAAAGTTTATTTATTACTGTCAAAAGTAGGTTTACATTAACACTACAATGAAGTTACTGTGAAAATCCCCTAGTTGCCACACTCCATCCCCTGTTCGGGTACACTGAGGGAGAATTTGGCATGGCAAATGCATCTAACCGGCACATCTTTTGGACTGTAGGAGGAAACTGGAGTACCTGGAGAAAACCCACACAGATATGGGGAGAACGTGCAGACTCCACACAGACAGTCATCCAAACCGGGAATTGAACCCAGGTCCCTGGTGGTGTGAGGCAGCAGTGCTAACCATTGTGTCACTGTGCCGCCCCTAGCTCCAATCATGGAATGAAGGCAGATGGAGATGCATGAAAGGCGGGAAAGTATGTGGAGAAAGTTGTTGGGCTGGAAAAAAATGACAGATGTAGTGAGAACCATGGTCATGAAGCAATTTAAATGCAAGCATGCACATTTTAAACTGAGGCCTTTGGGAATCAGAGGACTGAAGGCTAATGTAAATCAGTGTGGATAGGGGTGGTAGATGAGCAGGATTTTGTGCAGAATGGAATACGGGCAGCAGAGCTTTGGACAGGCCATTCAGCCTGTCAAACCTGCTCCACCATTCAATGTGATTATGGTTGATCGGACACTTTAATACCTTTTACACTATCTCCATAACCCTTTACATTATTGTTAATCAAAAATCTATCAATCTCTACCTTAAACATGCTCAATCATTGAATTCCCTCATCCCTCTTAGGTGAAGAATTCCAAAGATTTACAACCCTCTGTGTAAAGAAATTTCTCCTCATCTCGGTCCGAAGCAGCTTTCCCCTAATTTTGAAGTTTCCCCACTTATTCTAGACTCCCCAGCAAAGAGAAACATCTTACCTGCATCTACCCTGTCTATTCCTGTAAGTAGTTTGCAGATTTCAATAAGATTGCCTCCCAAACTTCAAAATTGTAGAGAATACAGGCCCAACTCCCTACTTGAATCTCACTAATCTGATACCTTGCCCTTGATCTGGTTGCAAAAATCCTAACCAACATTACAAATCCATTTTGGTGGAAGGAACAGATGTGCAGAATATTTCCTAAATTCTAAGAAATTAGAAAGTGTAGACGTACAAAGGGACCTGGATGTCCTTGTCCATTAGTCACTGAAGGCTAGATGCAGGTGCAGCGAGTTATTAGGAAAGCCAATGGAATATTAGCCTTAATCGCAAGAGGGTTTGAGTGCAGGAATAGTAAAGTCTTGCTTCAATTGTATAGAAACTTGGTTAGACCACACCTGGAGTACTGTGTGCAGTTTGCTCCCCTTATCTTAGAAAGGATATTATTGTAATAGAGAGAGTGCAACGAAGGTTCACCAGACTTGTTCCGGGGATGGTGAGACTGTCTTATGAAGAGAAATTGCAGGAAACTTGGTACAAAATAGGGAGGTGGCAACTTGTTCAAGGATATTAGAGAGTAAAGGATGGTTAACAATGACAAAATAATTTGTAAGGGCAGAGGGATTGAGGGTGTTTTTCTGGAAGGGAGGGTTGATGATAATGGCTTTGAAAGGTAGGAGAATAGTACCTGAGAAGAGGAAACCATTTACAATGTTAACTAGTATTGAGATTTGGCATTTGGGAATTCATAAATTCAGTAAGAATGGGGTAAAAGGAGGAGGGGCTGTTTTTGAACAAACAAATTAACCTTGTAGTTAACAGTGACGAGAAGAGCTGTCGACACCAGAATTATATCAATGGTTTGGTTGAGTGGGCAGAGATGTGGCAAATGGAATTCAGTCTGTAAATGTGTGAGGTAAGGCACTTGGGGAGGGTAAACAGTGAGGGAATAGCTAATAAACAGGAAGACATTGAGAGGGGTGGAAGAATTGAAAGACCTTAGAATCCATGTCCACACGTCCTTAAAAGGTGGCAAGACAGTAGATAAGGTGGTCAAGAAAGCGTAAGAAATGTTTTCCTTTATTGAGTGAGGTATTGAATACAAAAACAGGGATGTAATTATAGAATTGTACAAAATGCTGGTTAGGCCACAGCTTGAATTTTGTGTATAATTCTGATCACCACATCACAGGAAGGACATAATTGCACTGGAGAGAGTGCAGTAGAGATTTTCAAGAATATTGCCAGAGCTTGAAAATTGCAGCAATGACGAGAGATTGGATAGTCTAGGGTTGTTTTCCTTAAAACAGGGAAGGCCGAAGGATGACCTAAATTGAGGTGTGCAACATTTTGAGAGGTCAAGACAATGTAGACAGGAAAGATCTGTTTCCCATAGCTGAGGTGTCAATTACAAGGGGGCATAGATTTAAAATGATTGGTAGAAGGATTAGGGAGGAAATGAGGAAAAATCTTTTCACCCAAAGGGTGGGAGGCATCTGGAATTCACTGCCTGAATTAAAAGTTGAGGCTGAAACGCTTAACTCTTTTAAAATGTACCCAGATATGCATCTGAAATGCTGTAACCTGCAAGCTACAAACGAGTTACTGGAAATGGGATTAAAATGAGAGGCTAGTTTCTTTTTTTCTGTTTTTTTGGCCCCCAGCAGACACCATGGGCTAAATGGCCCCTTTCTGCACTATAACCTGTATATGGTTCTAATCCCATCATATAATTCTCAGGGGTGTATTCTCTGTGTCATAGGAAGTCAGGGTAAAGCAATAAGGCTGTAATTTAAGACAGGGATTCTGATGCCAGCATAAACTATGACAGCAAAATTGGAATTGTTTCTGAATATTGTCTGTGCACCAGAATTTAATCACGGCCTATAATTCACTGATTGCCCTGGATTATACTTTATAAAATGTCCTCAAAAGGCTCAATAAAATGTAATTTATAATAACTTTTAAAAGCAGTGCTGAAATGATTTTACCTTTAAAGAACAATGCTGGTTTTTAATTCATAGGAAGATCATCTTGTGGACATTATGTTAATTTCTCAACTACAATTACAAGTAAATCAACAGCTTGGCATATACTAGAACAATTGGTTTACAATTTGGAAGCAAAATAATTTACAGTAACAAGACCAAAGCATGCACTAAGCTTTTTAAATTTTATTTATTTTCCTAAAGTTCTGCCTTACCTAGTTAAAGTCAAGCACTGCACTCCAGCCCTGTAGAATCCACAGATGGTTCTGAAAACATCGAACATAGAACATAGAACAGTACAGCACAGTACAGGCCCTTCAGTCCACGATGTTGTGCCGAACCTTTTCCGAAACCAAGATCAAGCTATCCCACTCCCTATCATTCTAGTGTGCTCCATGTGCCTATCCAATTTCCGCTTGAAAGTTCCTAAAGTGTCCGACTCCACTATCACAGCAGGCAGTCCATTCTATACCCCAACCACTCTCTAAGTAAAGAACTTACCTCGTACATCCCTCCTATATCTCCCACCATGAACCCTATAGTTATGCCCCCTAGTAACAGCTACAACCACCCGAGGAAATAGTCTCTGAATGTCCACTCTATCTATCCCCCTCATCATCTTATAAATCTCTATTAAGTTGCCTCTCAACCTCCTCCGCTCTAAAGAGAAAAGCCCTAGCTCACTCAACCTTTCCTCATAAGACCTACCCTCCAAACCAGGCAGCATCCTGGTAAATCTCCTTTGCACTCTTTCCAGTGCTTCCACATCCTTCTTATAGTGAGGTGACCAGAACTGCACACAATATTCCAAATGTGGTCTCACCAAGGTCCTGTAAAGTTGCAGCATAACCCCACAGCTCTTAAACTCAAACCCCCTGTTAATAAATGCTAACACACTATAGGCCTTCTTCAGGGCTCTATCCACTTGAGTGGCAACCTTCAGAGATCTGTGGATATGAACCCCAAGATCTCTCTGTTCCTCCACATTCCTCAGAACCTACCTTTGACCCTGTAATCTGCATTCAAATTTGTCCTACCAAAATGAACCACCTCGCACTTATCAGGGTTAAACTCCATCTGCCATTTTTCGGCCCAGCTCTGCATCCTATCAATGTCTCTTTGCAGCCTACAACAGCCCTCCACCTCATCCACTACTCCACCAATCATGGTGTCATCCACAAATTTACTGATCCACCCTTCAGCCCCCTCCTCCAAGTCATTTATAAAAATCACAAATAGCAGAGGACCAAGCACTGATCCTTGTGGTACACCGCCGGTAACTGGTCTCCAGTCTGAAAATTTTCCATCCACCACCACCCTCTGTCTTCTATGAGGTAGCCAGTTACTTATCCAATCGGCCAAATTTCCCTCTATCCCACACGTCCTTACTTTCTTCATGAGCCGACCATGGGAAACCTTATCAAACGCCTTACTAAAATCCATGTATCTGACATCAACTGCTCTACCTTCATCGACACACTTAGTTACCTCCTCAAAAAATGCAATCAAATTTCTGAGGCAAGACTTACCCTTCACGAATCCGTGTTGACTATCCCGGATTAAGCTGCATCTTTCTAAATGGTCGTAAATCCTATCCCTCAGGACCTTTTCCATTAACTTACCGACCACCAAAGTAAGACTAACCGGCCTATAATTACCAGGGTCATTCCTATTTCCTTTCTTGAACAGAGGAACAACATTTGCCACTCTCCAGGATATATCTCATCTGGCCCAGGGGACTTTTCGACCTTCAGGTTTTTCAAAATTGCTAATACATCTTACCTCAGAACATCTGCCTCCTCCAGCCTATCTGCCTGGATCACATTCTCATCCTCAAAACCATGGCCCCTCTCCTTGGTGAACACTGAAGAAAAGTATTCATTCATTGCCTCTCCTATCTCTTCTGACTCCATGCACAAGTTCCCACTACTGTCCTTGACCGGCCCTAACCTCACCCTGGTCATTCTTTTATTTCTCACATAAGAGTAAAAAGCCTTGCGGTTTTCCTTGATCCGACCTGCCAAGGACTTCTCATGCCCCTTCCTAGCTCTCCTAAGCTCTTTTTTCAGCTCATTCCTTGCTAACTTGTAATCCTCAATGGACCCAACTGAATCCTGTTTTCTCAGCCTTACATACGCTTCCTTTTTCCTCCTGACAAGACATTCAACCTCTTTTGTGAACCATGGTTCCCTCACTCGGCCATTTCCTCCCTGACTGACAGGGACATACCTATCAAGGACACACAGTATTTGTTCCTTGAACAAGCTCCACTTTTCATTTGTGCCTTTCCCTGACAGTTTCTGTTCCCATCTTATGCTCTCTAATTCTTGCCTAATCGCATCATAATTACCCCTCCCCCAATTATAAACCTTGCCCTGCCGTACGGGCCTATCCCTCTCCATTGCAATAACGAAAGACACCGAATTGTGGTCGCTATCTCCAAAGTGCTCTCCCACAACCAAATCTAACACTTGGCCCGGTTCATTTCCCAGTACCAAATCCAATGTGGCCCCACCTCTTGTCGGCCTATCCACATATTGTGTCAGAAAACCCTCCTGCACACACTGTACAAAAACTGCCCCATCTGAACTATTCGACCTATAAAGGTTCCAATCAATATTTGGAAAGTTAACGTCACCCATGACAACTACCCTGTGACCCCCACACCTATCCATAATCTGCTTTGTAATTTCTTCCTCCACATCTCTATTACTATTTGGGGGCCTATAGACAACTCCTAACAAAGTGACCGCTCCTTTCCTATTTCTAACTTCAGCCCATATTATCTCAGTAGGCAGATCCCCCTCGAACTGCCTTTCTGCAGCCGTTAAACTATCCTTGATTAACAATGCTACTCCACCACCTCTTTTATCACCTTCTCTACTCTTACTGAAACATCTATACCCCGGAACTTCCAACAATCATTCCTGTCCCTGTTCTAACCATGTCTCCGTAATGGCCACAACATCGTAGTTCCAAGTACCAATCCACGCTCCAAGTTCACCTACCTCATTTCGGATGCTCCTTGCATTGAAGTAGACACACTTCAACCCACCTTCCAGTCTGCCGGTATACTACTGCCACCTTGATATCTTCCTCATTACCTAACTACACTCAACACTGACTTCCGGACTACAGCTCCTTTTCCCATCCCCCTGACAAATTAGTTTAAACCCTCCCGAAGAGCCGTAGCAAATTTCCCTCCCAGGATATTGGTGCCCCTCTGGTTCAGGTGCAACCCATCCTGATTGTACAGGTCCCACCTTCCCCAGAATGTGTTCCAATTATCCATGTAGCTGAAACCCTCCCTCCTGCACCATCCCTGCAGCCACGTGTTTATCTGCACTCTCTCCCTGTTCCTCAACTCGCTATCACGTGGCACCGGCAGCAAACCAGAGATGATAACATGATTTTGTCTTGGCTCTCAGCTTCCACCCTAGCTCCTTAAATTCTTGTTTCAACTCCTTGTCCCTTCTCTTACCTATGTTGTTGGTACTGATGTGTACCACGACTTGTGACTGTTCCCCCTCCCCCTTAAGAATCTTGAAAACACGGTCCGAGACATCACGGACCCTGGCATCCGGGAGGCAACATACCATCCGTGAGAATCTTTTGCTGCCACAGAACCTCCTATCTATCCCTCTAATTAACGAGTCCCCAATAACTATTGCTCTCCTGCTCTCCCCCTTTCCCTTTTGAGCCACAGGGACGGACTCAGTGCTGGAGATCCCGTCACTGTGGCTTACCACTGGTAGGTCGTCCCCCTCAGCTGTATCCAAAGTGGAATATTTGTTGCCGAGGGGAATGACCACAGGGAATCCCTGCACTGACTGCTTCCTCCCAGCCCCTCTAACCGTCACCCATCACGAAAAGAATGCATTACCAGAAGAAAAGATTATATACATTAGCAGAGTAAGGATTGAATTAGTTCTTATGTGTAGTGCAACAGGTTTAGAAAACTGTATGAAGATTAGTTATCCCTTATCTCTTAGTCTCTGTGTATTTGAGAATTATGATGTGGAGATGCCGGCATTGGACTGGGGTAAACACAGTAAGAGTTTTAACAACACCAGGTTAAAGTCCAACAGGTTTATTTGGTAGCAAATGCCATTAGCTTTCGGAGTGCTGCTCCTTCGTCAGATGGAGTGGATATCTGCTCTCAAGCAGGGCATACAGAGACACAAAATCAAGATGAATCGGAACAGCCGACAGAGAGATCCGCAGTGCAACTGAAGAGGAAAGAGTCGAATTGGACTCCTCCGGAAGGCCGCTGCCCTCGACTTGACATGTATGCCCAAGCCATCAGGAGGTGCGTCAACACCAAATTCATCAGCCGCACTCACAAGACAGCCCCGAACATCACCCAAGCACAACGCAACACCATCCACGCTCTCAAGACCAACCGCAACATTGTCATCAAACCAGCAGACAAAGGAGGGGCCATCGTCATACTGGACAGAACGGATTACTGCAAAGAAGTGTACTGACAACTGAACAACGAGGAACACTACAGACAGTTACCCACAGATCCGACCAAAGAACACACCCGTCAACTCAACACTCTGATCAAAATCTTTGATCCAGACCTTCAGAGCACCCTCCGTGCTCTCATCCCACGTACTCCCCGCGTTGGAGATCTCTACTGCCTCCCAAAGATACACAAGGCAAACACACCCGGCCGAACCATCGTATCGGGCAATGTGGGACCCTGTGCGAGAACCTCTCCAGCTATGTTGAGGGCATCCTGAAACCCATTGTACAAAGAACCCCCAGCTTTTGTCGCGACACTACGGACTTCCTACAGAAGCTCAACACACATGGAGCAGTTGAACCAGGAGCACTCCACTTCACAATGGATGTCTCGGCACTCTACACCAGCATTCCCCACGATGATGGCATTGCTGCAACGGCCTCAGTACTCAACACCGACAACTGCCAGTTTCCAGATGCAATTTTACTACTCATCCGCTTCATCCTGGACCACAATGTCTTCACCTTCAACAACCAGTTCTTCATCCAGACACACGGAACAGCCATGGGGACCAAATTCGCACCTCAATATGCCAACATCTTCATGCACAGGTTCGAACAAGACTTCTTCACCGCACGGGACCTTCAACCGATGCTATACACTAGATACATCGATGACATTTTCTTCCTTTGGACTCATGGTGAACAATCACTGAAACAACTATATGATGACATCAACAAGTTCCATCCCACCATCAGACTCACCATGGACTACTCTCCGGAATCGGTTGCATTCTTGGACACACGCATCTCCATTAAGGACGGTCACCTCAGCACCTCACTGTAACGCAAGCCCACGGATAACCTCACGATGCTCCACTTCTCCAGGTTCCACCTTAAACACGTTAAAGAAGCCATCCCCTACGGACAAGCCCTCCGAATACACAGGATCTGCTCGGATGAGGAGGATTGCAACAGACACCTCCAGATGCTGAAAGATGCCCTCATAAGAACAGGATATGGCGCTCGACTCATCGATCAACAGTTCCGACGCGCCACTGCGAAAAACCGCACCGACCTCCTCAGAAGACAAACACGGGACACGGTGGACAGAGTACCCTTCGTCGTCCAGTACTTCCCCGGAGCGGAGAAGCTACAGCATCGCCTCCGGAGCCTTCAACATGTCATTGATGAAGATGAACATCTCGCCAAGGCCATCTCCACACCCCCACTTCTTGCCTTCAAACAACCGCACAACCTCAAACAGACCATTGTCCGCAGCAAACTACCCAGCCTTCAGGAGAACAGTGACCACGACACCACACAACCCTGCCACTGCAACCTCTCTGCAAGACGTGCCGGATCATCGACACGGATGCCATCATCTCACGTGAGAACACCATCTACCAGGTACACGGTACCTACTCTTGCAACTCGGCCAACGTTGTCTACCTGATACGCTGCAGGAAAGGATGTCCTGAGGCATGGTACATTGGGGAAACCATGCAGACGCTACGACAACGGATGAATGAACACCGCTCCACAATCACCAGGCAAGACTGTTCTTTGCCTGTGAGGGAGCACTTCAGCGGTCACGGGCATTCAGCCTCTGATCTTCGGGTATGTGTTCTCCAAGGCGGCCTTCACAACACACGACAGCGCAGAGACGCTGAGCAGAAACTGATAGCCAAGTTCCGCACACATGAGGATGGCCTAAACTAGGATGTTGGATTTATGTCACACTATCAGTAACCCCCACAGCTTGCCTCCTGGACTTGCAGCATCTCACTGGCTGTCCTGTCTGGAGACAATACACATCTCTTTAACCTGTGCTTAATGCTCCCTCCACTCACACTGTCTGTATCTTTAAGACCTGATTGGCTGTCGAGATTCGCATTCTAATCAGTATTCTGTAACTTGATTTTGTGTCTCTGTGCCCTGTTTGAGAGCAGATATCCACTCCATCTGACGAAGGAGCAGAGCTCTGAAAGCTAATGGCATTTGCTACCAAATAAACCTGTTGGACTTTAACCTGGTGTTGTTAAAACTCTTACAGTATTTGAGAATTAATCAGTTTTTTCTCGATTTCTCATTGATGGATTATACACTTCTACTGCAACAAGATACATTTGAACACATCTGAAATTCAATTGGAAATTAGATATTGTGGATATAAAAGATGCATCTAATTTCTTTTGGATGTGTCGTCAACGGCACCCATTTTGCAGGAACTCAATTATTATTATAGTACACATTACCAAGAGTAAATGAACCAAATTTAAATCATGCCTGTCCTGCATTGAATATTTTAATATAGGACTATCCTAACCGCTTACACGTGGAGGACAATTAGTTCAAAAAAGGATGAATGAAGAAGTTGCATAATGAAAATAAAGAGGAGATATATGGAGTACTGTACTTAAATTACATCTGAAAAAAAAAATAAACAAATTAATCTGAAATAAAAACAGCATCAAATAAAATCTTTTGATTGCTGTCTCTTTCTTAATGGAGTTTAGTTTTGACTGCTTGTTTTTGACCTGGAGCTATTTCAAAGGAGTATTGTAATAACAGAACAAGATGGTACACTTAGTGGATGAGACACAAGCTTAAAGATCTATTAATCTTTCAATCTATACTGCTGCCTCTTTATATCTCTAATAGGCTTTGTCTATCATTATATTTCTATCCATTTTTAATCCTATCTACTTTATCTACATTAACATCTCAGCGCCAGGATATCACTGCAGGTGTTCCTCAGGGTGGTGTCCTAGGCCCAACCATTTTCAGCTGCTGTTTCAATGACCTTCTTTCCATCATTAGGTCAAAAGTAGGGATGTTCGCTGATGATTGCACAATGTTCAGCACCATTCTCAGATGCTGAAGCAGTTCATGTCCAAATGCAGCAAGACCTGGAAAACATCCAGGCTTGGGCTAACAAGTGACAAATAACTTTCATGACACACAAGTAATCATCTCCAACAAGAGAGAATCTATCCATTGTCCTTCAGCATTCAATGGCATTACCATTGCTAAATCTCCCACTACCAACATCCTGGGGTGACCATTGACCAGAAACTGAACTGGATGAGTCATATAAATTCTGTGGCTACAAGAGCAGGTCAGAGGCTAAGGGCCCGATTTTACCATCAAGTTACGCCCATTTTTGGGCGTGAAAACTTGATAAAGTCGGGCGTGAGGCGAGTAGTGTGATCTGCGACCACTTCCACGCCCATTACCCCTTACCAAGGGCCTAAAATGGCCACTGTCAGCACTGCGCCCAAAACGGCATGCATTTAAATTGACTTAAGGGGCTGCACGCCAAAACTTACCAGCATTTCCCCCTTTACCACCGCGATCGCCTATCCAGATTCGGCGCGAAACAGACACAATCTGCAAAGATCCGATTTGGGTGCTCCAGCTTCTGAGGAGGTAAGTTCAGAGCTTCCGGTGGCTCTCAGACTCAGACTGGTGGTGGTGGGGTGAGGGAGGCGTGTCAGATTGGTTCTCTGGTGGGGGGGGCAGGGGGCTCCGCTGCCACTCTGTGTGCGATCGGTGGGGGGGGGGGGGGGGGGGGAGAGGTAGAGCAGGGGGTCATGATCGGTCTGGGTAGCGGGGATGCGAGGGGATAAGGGGGTCAGTTATATTGAGGGGGTGGATCAATGTCTGTGGGGGCCAGGGAGAGGCATTATCCAGCCCGGGAGCGATGTGGCAGGGGAACGTTTTTCAATTGTTTTTACTGCGCATGCTCAGTTGAAGGCTCTGATCGGAGCTGCAATGTTTTGGGCGTGTTAAGCCCCACCCACAGGCTTCTGCAGCGTGATTCAGATTCGCTGATTTTTTTTCAGGCAGAGTGCGTATGGGAGAATGGGTCTAAAAGTTGGATCTGAAACATTCCCTGATTCAAGTTTTCGCAGCACTTCGAATTAAAATGATAAAATTGGGCCCTAAGAATTCTGTGACAAGTAACTCATCTCGTGACTCTCCAAAGCCTATCCATCATGTATAAGGAACAAATATACTCTTCACTTGCCTAGATGGGTGCAGCTCCAATGACACTCAAGAAGATTGACACCATCCAGGAGAAAACAACCCACTTGATTGGCACCCCTTCCAAAAACATTCACTCCCTCCACCACTAACATAATGGCAGCACTGTGTACCATCCACAAGATGCACTGCAGGAACTCACCAATGTTCCTTAGACAATACCTTCCAAACCCACGCCCACTACCATCTAGAAGGACAAGGGTTACAGATACCTGGGAACACCACCACCTGGAAGTTCCCCTCTGAACCACTCAACATTCTGACTTGGAAATATATTGCCATTCCTTCACTATCACTGGGTCAATATCCTGGGACTCCCTCCTAAACAACACCTACACCACATTGACTGCAGTGACTCAAGAAGGCAGCTCACCACTACCTTCTCAAGGGCAATTAGGGATAAGCAATGAATGCTGGCCTAGCCAGCGACGCCACATCCCACGAATGATTTTTTAAAAACTTGATGTATCTCCATTTTTATCTATATCTATGTATTTCTATGTTTCTCTATTCATCGTTTTTATAAGTATTCCTATCTATATCTGAAAAATATTTATACCTCTGTCTATCTATGCATCTATCTATCTACAATTATCTTTGAAGATGGCAGAAAGGTTAACAAAGCAGTTAATATAGCATATGTGATCCAAGGCTTTAATAATAAGGAATACAATACAAAATGAAGGCATTATGCTAAACTGATGTAAAGTGCTATTCCAGCCCCACCTGGAATACTGGGCAGAATTTTCCCAGGCCATTGCAGGTAGATTTGAGGGCGAGTTGGGTAAGAAAGATCCGGAAAACCACATTTGATAGGGATCTCAACATGATCTTCTGCCAGCATGGCGGCACAATGGTTAGCACTGATGCCTCACAGCGCCAAGGACCTAGGCTCAATTCCGGCCATGGGTGACTGTCTGTGTGGAGTTTGCACGTTCTCCGGGTGCTCCGGTTTCCTCCTACAGTTTAAAGATGTGCGGGTTATGTTGATTGGCTATGCTAAATTGACCCTTAGTGTCAGGGGGATTAGGACTGTAAATATATGGTGTTACGGGGATGGGACCTGGGTGGGATTGTTGTTGGTGCAGGCTCGATGGGTCAAATGGCCTCCTTCTGCACTGTAGATTCTATGCCTTGCCCTAGAGTAAGGAGTCTAACAACACCAGGTTAAAGTCCAACAGGTTTATTTGGTAGCAAATGCCACTAGCTTTCGGAGCGCTGCTCCTTCGTCAGATGAATGGGAGTGTTAGACTCCTTACTGTGTTTACCCCAGTCCAACGCCGGCATCTCCACATCTTGCCCTAGAGTAGCATTGAAAGGGGAAGAGTAACCTACTCGGATCGGCTGGCTAAGTAAGGGCTTGTTAGGAAGTTAATTATCAAGGGCTTTCTCTGCAAGTCTTGGATTTTCCAACCACGGAACCTATTTCCCTATCTGTCAGCAACTTTCCACGGTCAGCAACAAGCTGGGAAATCTTTGATCAGTTACATTGAAGAGCTGCAGCCATTGCATTGCTCCAGGACATCCCTGACAACGCACCCATCTCCCTTCACTCTCCAGTCCCTCACTCTCCGCCTCGCATCAAGTGGTGCTCCCCGGTGTTAATATTACAGAATTCGCGCTTTCAACTGCTACCTCTTAAATGAGCTAAGTGGGGTGGGGAGTGAAGAGGAAGGTAAAGTGGATAAAGGAGATGATGAGGTTGGGACATGACTAGTTTGAGTATCTTACCAGCAAGTTCTGAGTAGAATTCCTTTGCAGCTAACTTGGATGGGATCTGCCGCACTGACAGTTGCGGTATAATGTTGGGCAGTCTACAACTATCAGATAAAACCGATAGCTTCAGCCTATGCTAAATGATGTGGGATTTTAACTTTCTGCTAACGTTTGTAGGTGTGGAGATTTCGATTATTATTCACATTGTAACGAGTCCCATCGATTGATCCAGAGATTTGAACAAGTTCATTTCGAGCTCCAAGTGTCCCGAAAGCAGGATTTGACGAAATTAATTCAGAAGCACCCAAAGGTGCCGTTTGAAGTTGTGAGTATTGCATACAGATTGAAAACCAGGCGAATTTCCTCTGCCCGGAGGAGTACACAGGGTGGCATTAGTTCCCAAACTTTCAAACAGAGAGTAAATCCGAGCCTTTTCAGTGACAGTACATAAATGTAACAAATATGACAATGAGTGACCGACGTATAGAAAATAAATTCCACCACCCATGGCGCGTATTCAAGCTCCATTCTACAAGGCCTAGGACAACGTAATGCCAACAATCTGTAGGCACCGCAACACTGTGGATTCCTGCTAATTAGACTAATTAGGGAGACGGTTTGAGGGTTGCTTGGGGACGGATACCTTCTTATCGAGATGCTTTATGCTGCCAGTCAATACTGGAATAATGCTCTCCGATGCGGGAGGCTTTCTTCACTCTTTAAGGATTTGTCTTCTCCAAAAATAATTTGGTATAATGCTGGGAGAATGGCATTTAATGACAAGATACTGCCTGACAAAACCCATTGTTCATCTGCCCATTGAATTGTTCGATAGAGCGTTGAACTGATACTCCAGTGCACTGCAGAATATACCAGGAATAAATGATTTACACGTGAGCCAATATATAATTGCCATGTCTCGATTCGGTGCTCACAATGGTTCCCTTGCAATGCCTTTTTACAAGACCTTGAGATGATTAAATACATCTTAGCTGCGGCCACGGATATCTCAAATGCAGTGTACGCAATGGAGTGTTGTTCAAATACTGAAGTATTTTGTCCTATGCCTATCCGGTCGACAAGGCACGCGAGTTGCAATTTGCACTGGATGTAATTCCAAAAAAATCACAGTAAAGAATATTTATTATTGCAACTTTTTGAATTTTGTAGTTTTGTTTTGATTTGAATGATGTGGAGCAGTGTTTGTAAAGAGGCGGAACATGGGGTTGGCTTTCTAATGGAAAATATTCTGCTTGGGGGAGCAGCAATTGGATATAATTATCAGGGGACAACGAACACGTAAAAGCGCATTCTTGTCTTAAAGATGAGAAGACAGATAATTTTTTTCCGTCAGTACAAACAGCATACGCCCGAGTTTTCTAACATCCCATTGGGATTGGAAATACAATGCTCGGGCAAGAATCTCATTACAAAAGGTCCTTGGTGTTAATTGAAAAATTCGCACGAAAATCAAAAGCTTGTTACACTGTGCTCTAAAAATTAGGACACATCAGAATGGAGGCGTCCAAGAGCTCAATAAAATGACCCTATGCGTGTGGTTTACTGGGAGTTGAGCTTTTAATTGGTCAATAAATTATAAAGGGAGTGCGTTAATAGGTGCAGGTGTAAAAACAAAGTAACGTCTTGTATTTGGCTGGGCTCAGAGGGTAGGTCACCCCACACCCACACTGTCACCATCAGGTCAACTGACAACAAAACAAACAGCAGTCACACAGGGAGCTCAGCAGATGGGGAAACTCCCCCGGTTAAAGAGACAGTATCCTTGTGCGGCTCTAATTAGGTAGTCATTTAAAATTCTGCAAACCCCCCCCCCCCCCCATCCTTTTAAGCTGCCGCCATTTCATTCACCCGGTTCATGGAGCGATCGAATGCAGTCAGATTGCATGTTTGGATCTGGGCGGCACGGTGGCACAGTGGTTAGCACTGCTGCCTCGCAGCGCCAGGTTCGGTTCCAGGTTCGGGTCACTGTCTGCATGGATTCTGCACATTCTCCCCGTGTCTTTGTGGGTTTGCTCCGGTTTCCTCCCACAGTCCAAAGATGCGGATTAGGTTGATTGGTCATGGTAAATTGCCCCTTAGTGTCAGGGGGTCTAGGAGGGTAAATATGTGGGGTTACGGGGATAGGACCTGCGTGGGATTGTTGTCGGTGCAGGCTGGATGGGCCTGCAGTCTTCTGTCTGCACTGTAGATTCTATGATCTATGGGCCTGCTATTCAGAAACTACTTTTTTCAATAACTCGGTGCAAATGAATGCAACAGTTTAGCCATGTTTCAGTGTATGATTGCGATACCTGTGTATCAGTTTGTATTTGCGGCATCATTTAAACCAGTGAATATCAAAATATTACAGGGGAAAGCTATTATCTTGTCCAGGACTTCTGGAACTTTAAAAAAATATAAATCATAAATTAACCTTTAGAGTTGAATGTGTTAATTTCATTTCAAAGCCAAAAGCAGGTGGTTCCCAACCTCATCGGAAACGCTCAAGCCTTCACTTCCCCGCCGTCGCCACTTTTACTGGTCCATTGTAGAACTCCAACACTGAACCAGTTTGAACAAGAAAAAGTCACCCAGTTCAAAATAGAAGTGGGTGAAAACTCTCCACGAGCAACACTTGTTGCTGGGATTGTACATTTAACAGGCTCGAAAGACAGTCGCCAAAAGATTATCAGTAATTCTGACTGTAGTTGTAACATTTCAAAATTGGTGTCTAAAGGATCGTAAATATGAATCGACTAATTTCCGATTAATTTATATACCGTGCATTTGTTGGCCTAAAATTGACCTTTGCTGACATAATAGTATCTTCAATTTCAAGGAGGAGGGGGGAGTTGTTAGGTTTCTTCAGTATTGAGCTCTGTCCCGTTTCAGAGCATCCCCCACTGTCTTGTCACGCAAGGTTTACACACACAAATGAACACGACTTCCCAGAACAGCGCAATACTGTACACTGTGTGATCTAATCAGATACATTATCCTCAGGCCTAAACATAGGTGCGACTGCTGATTGCAACACAAATACTGCCAGCCGCCTTCCAGACATGTGTAGTCTTAAAGAAGGAGACCGTGGTCTTTTACAGACTTTCTGCAGAGGTTGAACATTAGATAACGACAGGGTTGGCCTTCTTGGCTTGTCAGGAAGTTCAAAGAGTTAGGAAGGAAAATAATCAAAAAAAAAGTGTCATAAAGTCTCGGAAATTCTGTTGTAAGCTCCGTGGAAAATGAAAGGGCGAATCTTTGAAGGACCTCAAATGATTTTTCAAAAGGTGGGTTGTATTTTTGCGTTGAGATTGATAGGTTAACGCGAGAGTCCCTTTTTAACCATTCTCAGCCTGCCATTTAAAAAAATGCGTTAACACCTAAAACTAGATGGATTCGAGTAATATTGTCATTTTAAAATTCTAAAGCACAAAGAATACTTTATAGCACAGGGAATACTCTACAGCACAGGGAATACTTTATAGCAAAGGGAATACTTTATAGCACAGGGAATACTCTACAGCACAGGGAATACTTTATAGCAAAGGGAATACTCTACAGTACAGGGAATACTCTACAGCACAGAGCATACTCTACAGCACAGAGCATACTCTACAGCACAGGGAATACTCTACAGTACAGGGAATACTGTACAGCACAGGGAATACTCTACAATACAGGGAATACTCTACATCACAGGGAATGCTGTACCGTACCAGGAATACTCTACAGCACAGGGAAAACTCTACAGCACAGGGAATGCTGTACAGTACAGGGAATACTCTACAGTGCAGGGAATACTCTACAGCACAGGGAATAGTGTACAGCACAGGGAATACTCTACAGTACAGGGAATACTCTACAGCACAGGGAATACTGTATAGTACAGGGAATATTCTACAGCAAAGGGAATAGTGTACAGTACAGGGAACACTCTACATCACAGGGAATGCTGTACAGTACCGGGAATATTCTACAGGACAAGGAATGTTGTACAGCACAGGGAATATTCGACAGCACAGGGAATGCTGTACAGTACCGGGAATGCTGTACAGTACCAGGAATATTCTACAGGACAAGGAATGCTGTACAGTACAGGGAATATTCTACAGCACAGGGAATGCTGTACAGTACAGGGAATACTGTACAGCACAGGGAATATTGTACAGCACGGGGAATATTCTACAGCACAGGGAATACTGTACAATACAGGGAATATTCTACAGCACAGGGAATATTCTACAGCACAGGGAATGCTCTACAGTACAGGGAAAACCGTACAGCACAGGGAATACTCTACAGCATAGGAATACTCTACAACACAGGGAATACTATTACAGGGAATATTCTATAGTACAGGGAATACTGTATAGTACAGGGAATACTCTACAGTACAAGGAATATTCTATAGCACAGGGATTACTGTACAGTACAGGGGATACTCTACAGCACAGGGAATACCGTATAGTACAGGGAATATTCTATAGCACAGGGAATACTGTACAGTACAGGGAATATTCTATGGCACAGGGAATACCGTATAGTACAGGGAATATTCTATAGCACAGGGAATATTCTACAGCACAGGAAATACTGTACAGTACAGGGAATATTCTATAGCACAGGGAATACTCTACAGTACAGGGAATACTCTACAGCACAGGAAATACTCTACAGCACAGGGAATACCGTACAGTGCAGGGAATATTCCATAGCACAGGGAATATTGCATAGTACAGGGAATACTATACAGCACAGGGAATACTGTACAGTAGTGGGAATGCTGTACCATACAGGGAATACTGTACAGCACAGGGAATACTGTACTGCACAGGGAATATTCTCCATCACAGGGAATGCTGTACAGTACAGGGAATATTGTACAACACAGGGAATACTCTACAGCACAGCGAATACTCTACAGCAGTGGGAATACTATTACAGGGAATATTCTATAGCACAGGGAATACTGTATAGTACAGGGAATACTCTACAGTACAAGGAATATTCTATAGCACAGGGAATGCTGTATAGTACAGGGAATACTCTACAGCACAGTGAATACTGTACAATACAGGGAATATTCTACAGCACAGGGAATACTGTATAGTACAGGGAATATTCAATAGCACAGGGAATACTCTACAGTACAGGGAATACTCTACAGCACAGGGAATACCGTACAGTACAGGGAATATTCCATAGCACAGGGAATACTGTACAGTATAGGGAATACTCTACAGGACAGGGAATGTTGTACAGTACAGGGAATATTCTACAGCACAGGGAATGCCATACAGCATAGGGAATATTGTACAGCACAGGGAATATTCTACAGCATGGGGAATACTGTACAATACAGGGAATACTCTACAGCACAGGGAATATTCTGCAGCTCAGGGAATTCTGTATAATACAGGGAATACTCTACAGCACAGGGAATACTGTACAGTATGCAGAATACTCTACAGCACAGGTAACACTCTACAGCACAGGGAATACTGTATAGTACAGGGAATATTGTACAGCACAGGGAACATTGTACAATACAGGGAATACTCTATAGCACAGGGAATACCGTACAGTACAGGGAATATTCTATAGCACAGGGAATACTGTACAGTACAGGGAATACTCTACAGCACAGAGAATACTGTATAGTACAGGGAATATTCTATAGCATAGGGAATACTGTACAGTACAGGGAATACTCTACAGCACAGGGAATACCGTACAGTACAGGGAATATTCCATAGCACACGGAATACTGTATAGTACAGGGAATACTCTACAGCACAGGGAATACTGTACTGCACAGGAAATATTCTACATCACAGGGAATGCTGTACAGTACAGGGAATATTCTACAACACAGGGAATGCTGTACAGTACAGGGAATATTCTACAGCACAGGGAATACTCTACAGCACAGGGAATACTCTACAGCACAGAGAATACTGTACAGTACAGGGAATATTTTACAGCACGGAATATTCTACAGCACTGGGAATACTGTACAGCACAGGGAATATTCTACAGCACAGGGAATACTCTACAGCACAGGGAATACTGTATAATACAATTAATACTCTACAGCACAGGGAATATTGTACAGTACAGGAAATACTGTATAGTACAGGGAATACTCTACAGCACAGGGAATGGTGTACAGTACAGGATATATTCTACAGCACAGGGAATAGTGTACAGTAAAGGGAATACTGTACAGTACAGGGAATACTGTATAGTACAGGGAATATTCTATAGCATAGGGAATACTGTACAGTACAGGGAATACTCTACAGCACAGGGAATACCGTACAGTACAGGGAATATTCCATAGCACACGGAATACTGTATAGTACAGGGAATACTCTACAGCACAGGGAATACTGTACTGCACAGGAAATATTCTACATCACAGGGAATGCTGTACAGTACAGGGAATATTCTACAACACAGGGAATGCTGTACAGTACAGGGAATATTCTACAGCACAGGGAATACTCTACAGCACAGGGAATACTCTACAGCACAGAGAATACTGTACAGTACAGGGAATATTTTACAGCACGGAATATTCTACAGCACTGGGAATACTGTACAGCACAGGGAATATTCTACAGCACAGGGAATACTCTACAGCACAGGGAATACTGTATAATACAATTAATACTCTACAGCACAGGGAATATTGTACAGTACAGGAAATACTGTATAGTACAGGGAATACTCTACAGCACAGGGAATGGTGTACAGTACAGGATATATTCTACAGCACAGGGAATAGTGTACAGTAAAGGGAATACTGTACAGTACAGGGAATATTCTACAGCACAGGGAATGCTGTACAGTACAGGGAATATCCTATAGCACAGGGAATACTCTACAGCACAGGAAATACTGTACAGCACAAGGAATACTCTATATCACAGGGAATAATGTACAGTACAGGGAATGTTCTACAGCACAGGGAACGCTGTATAGTACAGGGTATACTGTATAGTACTGGGAATACTCTATAGCACAGGGAATACTCTACAGCACAAGGAATAGTGTACAGTACAGGGAATACTCAAAAGCACAGGGAATACTGTACAACACAAGGAATACTGTACAATACAGGAAATACTCTACAGCACGGAATACTGTACAATACGGGGAATTCTCTACAGCACCGGGAATACTGTACAATACAGGGAATACTCTATAGCACAGGGAATACTGTACAATACAGGGAATACTCTACAGCACGGGTCATGCTGTACAGCACAGGGAATACTCTAAAGCACAGGGAAAAGTCCGCAGCACAAGGAATAATGTACAGTACAGGGAATAATGTACAGCAGATGAATCGCCATATGAGAATATTGAAAAGGTTGCAATATTTGAAAAGTTTTTTTTGGGGGGGGGGGGCGGGGGGATGGAGCGGGGCATGACCTGGATTGAATGCGTCCTGCTAATCCGTTTGTTCTCCGATTGATTGCACACAAAACCTGTCTGTTTAATGATTGTTAATGAAGTCGTTGCAAGTATCCAGAGAACAAATTAACCTATTTTCACTGAAAGGGCCTGATCATTAACCGAATAAGTAAAGCGTTTCCAAAGTTAGTCCCTTCACCTGTACACAGGACAACTGCAGCGGATGCAATGAAGCACACACCAGCCTCCACAGCACTGGAGATTTTATCTAAATAAAGTACGCTCTGGGGGGAAGAAGTAACAAGGGAAAGTGATGTGGTTAATACAGCAAGACAAACAGAGGCTATCAGAGCAGATAAGTGGGCCTATGGGGAATAGTTATATAGCTCTCAATATTCAACTTAAGTGATACTGCTAGCAAAAGTCTGTCAGTAATGCAGGTGCGCTTTGGCTCCCCTGTTGTGCCGCACCTACAATATTACTTCAACATCATTTGACGGGTGAAACAGCTTAGTACCTTTGTAAGAAAAGAAGCCCTTAAATCTCACTCAATTTGCCTTTGTTTTGGTGTTTACAATTTTAAGGTCAAGCCCAGTTACCAAAACAGACGCGAACCGATACCATTTGCTGTTGCACTCTGTCCAGTTTGATTTATTATTGGGGAGGGGGGCACCCCCTGTAAATCACTTTATATTTCAGCTAGGCTTGTCCATTACGGTGTGTGTTTCGCAATGTGCATAAAATAAGAGGTACACGTTTGATCAATTGGAGAAGAATGCTGATTTTCCTCACAAGGAGAAGAATTCTGATTTTCCTCACACACCTAACAGTGAAACAGATTGCTACAAAACTCTGCGCCTGCCACGCATTTCAGCCAAGGCCAGATGTTTATTTCAAATCGTAAACTATTCATCTGGAGGCACGTGTCGTTCTGTGGGTGGATTAACTAGATTTTATAGAGATGGAAACCGTCTGTTTTTATAGACAACCGATCTCCTTTTTTTAAAAAGGAAAATTGCTTTCCACTACCTTTTGTTGCTTAAAATCCCTGGTGTAGCTTCTGGATAGTGTAATCATCAATTGTTACATTCAACAAGCTCTGCCAAGCAGGGATAACAATGATCAAGCCTTGTCACGCAATGTATTATAAAGCTGCTGGATCCCACTGTCCAGCCTATCTATTTGAGGTAAGCTGATGTACGGCTGCAAATGTTACATTTCACCGTCTCCCAGTGCAGCTCCGAGGAAACAAAGTATCTCATCCCTTAATCTTGGTTACACTGCACATTATTCGTAAACTGCTCAACCTTCTCCGGAATAAAATGACTGTAGGGTAAAATGCTAGTAATAAAATGCTAGAAAAGGCATGTGCCATGATTTTTAAATGTTAACGATTGTTCTTTTAGAAACTTCCTGTTTTCTCACAATTCTATCGAGTGTTTATCCTAAATCTGCCCATTCTCTTGTCCCGAAGTGTGCAATCCTGACCCAGATGGGACTAGTGTCCTCTTGTGGCCTGTGAAAACTCAGTGTCGATACAGTTCCGCTGCTTTGAGTCATTCGGTGACAAGCCAGATTTTTCTGTTCCCTGTTCTTCTTGCCGAAAGCTTTTAAACCCCGGGCAATATGTTTTCACAATCCGCAGAATGACTGGACTTCAGCATTCACCGTTCCTCTTAACCCTTGTGTAAACGATTCGCAGACCTAATTTAATAATGAGGGACGGGGACGGGGACGGGGAGGGGGGGGGGGGCGGGGAGAGATGGCTAAAACCTTTGCTCGCTTCAGCCGTCATGGGACCTGTTCACATGGGAAAGGTGCCGCTAAGAATGTCAAAGCGAAAAGGACACGCAGAAACGGTAAAGAACACTCACGCAAATCTGTAGAGTCGATCAACACAGTAAATCAGGCCACGTATTCTAAAAATGGAAGGGGCCCCTGGTTATTATTGCACTGACCCTTAGATGTGTAACATGCATTAGAGACTACACAGGCGGATGAGGGAAATTATTGAAAATTCAACTCGAATGGAATCGAATTGAATAAACTGGGAGGAGCATTGTCAGCTGGAGTGGTCTTTTGGAAAAGTATAATTCTAATGAAGTCTTTTGAGGTCATCACTGAAAGCCCACTCGGAGTGTGAGTTTTTCACTTAATTTGAGTATCTTCTGATTAAGTGTGATATTGTCTCCTTTCCCCTCACTCCCTGTACCCTGCACTGAAGATGAGATAAGAGATGGAAATGACATTGAACCGTATTAATGCAGGTGGAAAGATATGTTTTGACCCACCGCACGCCAATGCAATTTGTCCCTACTGCCCTTCGTTAATAATGTCATGAAACCCTACCTCACCCTCACACTTTTCACAGGCAAGGGAATAAGCGGAAACACATCCCAGCGTGCCAGCTCTAATGGTAGTTCTAACTCAAATGTAATATCGCTCGTTTAAGCTAGCGATTTAAATGGGTTGCAGTTCTGATTATTCTGTAATCGCTGTGTTGTTGCTTTGTTTCTTGCCATTGAGTAAAACATGGCCCAGCAGCAACCATGTTGGTATTTATAGAATGCTTTGCCAGAGAATACAAAGTTAATTTAAAATAAAAAGCGAACTCACCAAGCTACTAAGAAATACGTTCTATTCAATTATACATAGCAAAGAACTGTCATTCTAACAGTATAATTGGTACATTGATTCACAATCCCTACTCGTTCATACACATCACCCCGACAATTTGAAAAAAAATATTCTTTTCCCACGCACTTTGTGATGATCAATGTTTCTAAAAGTAATTTACAATAGTACAAGGCAATGCTGTAGCAATTAAGTAATCTAAACGATCTTGCGTATACGCAGCCGACTGAAATAGAACTTTCCTCGTTTCCTGACTCACCATAGTGCGTGGTTTCGAAGGAATTAAATGTTTGGCTTTGGAGTTTGTTACAGTGATCCAATAACACGAATTTCACCACTGGTAACTTCCAATTAATTCAATTTATGCCAAACACCCTCAGCAAAAAGCAATGTCAGATTGATTACTGCTTCTGAAATTTAGCACAGATGCCTGGGCCTACAGGTTAAAATGTTAACGTAGATTTTATTTTGCCTCATCGATGCATTAAATTTTATACACTCTATGTATGCATAGATATACATAGAGGTAAATTGGTATCTAGATGGGTGCTACTAAGAAATACGTTCTATTCAATTATACATAGCAAAGAACCATGATTAAATGATGTTGGACTTCCAACTCACAACTCCTGGTTTCAACATGCCGATTGCCACACTGGAAATACTGCCGCTTATCATAAGATTATCCGCAACATTTTCAGATCAGGACACATGATTCTAAACCGAAACCCAAGGGCACTTCATAAAACATCACACTGAATGGAAAGCGCCTTAGCTTTTCTGATATACCTGCGATATTCTAACACGGAGGGAGGAATGATGAAGGAGAGGGGTGAGTAGACAGAACTGAAAGACAATTCGAATGGCAGATCCCAAAGCTTCTGCGGCTCTTCTCGCCGCAAGAAATGACCCTGACATTTGCTTTGATTTAGTTTTCACTCAAAGAAGTACCCACAAAAGGCCAGGAGTTCCCCTTTTTCCAAAACTTGTCCAACTATTTTGTTGGCGCACGGCCACATTAATTATCGTTTTTGAAACTATGAAAGGAACTGAGCTCAATTATTGCTGTGTGAGGTTAAAATGATTTTTCCCTCTATCTCTCTCCAGCACTGACGCACTCAATGTTTTTCAATAGCACGAGTAGCACAACACTAGGTGCAAAAAGTTTCATTATCTGGAGCCTTAGAAGATAGCTTACAATTTTCTACTTAAGTCTAAAATGCACAATATATATGTATCCGTGTGTGCATATGTACACTCATATATATCTGCATGTATGTGTATATATACACGTATATATCTGCTTCGTGTGCGTGCATATATACACACTCATACGTATCTGTATATGTGTTTGTGTGTGTGCATATATACACATATATATGCATGTGCATATATACACACATATGTCTGCATGTGTGCGTGCATATATACTCACATATATATCTGCATGTGTGTTTTTGTGTGTGCATATATACAATCATATATATGCATATTTCCCGCGTGTTTGTGTGTTCAGTAAACCAACGTGATAGTTTCAACCAACTAATAGCACCAATAGCCCAACATATCTTTTAGTAATCTTTTCGTGCCCCGAGTCTTTCAGTTTCATGTCGCGAGCGAAACCTGGTTTGATTTGTCTATAATGGCGGTTTGAATCAATTTACTTCCAGCTCCTGACACTAAAGTCTAAATCCACCCCCCACCCCCACCCCCACCCCCACCCCAAAATAAACAAAATGTTGCATGAGAAGCAGAACTCTGCGGATTTCCAGAATGGACACATAAAACCTTAGCAACCTAATGCGCTAATTGGACTCTTGGTTGTTTGGAAGATTGCAGTGCTGATTCCTCTGCGTTTATAGCAATTGCCTATTTGTCGAGACGTGTCCTCTATCGTTAAAACAATTACTACAAACAGCTTCACCGAGCTTCAAAGAGTTATTTACTTGCTAAAGGAAATCCTTTCCCCAGAAATATTGGCGTTCTCTGTTGTCGCACCTGCAATGTACTAAATAGAAAAGGTTGTCACGATTTGTCTTTTGCCATTCAACCCTTAGTACAATTTTGGATTTTATTTGTATCTGCTCATTCCTGCTGGATGTAATGGATCGACTGATAACTTTTGTAGTACATTAACTGAAATGAAAACTAATGTCGCAGTGTTCCTTGTGTTAAATAAAATCCAGATATTACTCGCCTAAAGTTATTTGAAGGCATCAAATGTTGCGGATAATGAACTAGTGAACTAGTGTAATGTGGAATTCTGCCTTTATTAACTGATTCTGCTCCTGGCCTGCTGACCGCGACCTGTTTCAATGCATTTCACTGTGGGTTTGTCACTCCCAGTGGGTGGGGTTGCTTGTGTGTTATCATTTCGACTATTAATATTTACGTTTGGTTATACAGCCTGACTACATGCACCCTTTAATATTGTAGGTGGGGAGAAACTCGCGCCAGTAGCTGCACCTATTATCTATAGTAAGGTTTAAAGTCACAATTTATAATTCTGCTCAACAAAACTCCACAATACTTGGCTACTTCACTCAAACAGAACAGAAATTCATGAGGATTATTAGCAACATCATTGATTTAGTCCAGTCGGATTAATAATTCCAGATCTCACCAGTCAGTACATTAACAGTCTAGTTAGGATTTTGCAGGGTCTAGATGATCAGTTATGGCTAAATGTCGAAATGATTACTTAACTTGTTAGAAATTATGTATTCTAAATGTAGATCATTTGTTTTGGTAAGTTATTTCATATAATTGTGCTGCTTGTCTAAAATATTGTCTAAAATATTGCTATAACAAGTCTGCTAAATGTTGTATTCCAATAAAAATATTGAAACGCTCGGCACATCGGTGCCTGTTAGGCCAAATGATCAGACAACACTGCAATCAATGTCACAATTAGACTAACTGCCAGTGTTTATTTACTGGGCCATTATTCTAGCAGAGGAGGCCGGAGAGAAACCGATTTCTCTGCCCTTGCAATTTGAATATTTTTGTTAGTTTTGCTTTCATTTCTTTTTAGAGTCCCCACTCGGAACAACGACTGATTATCTCGTTTGATCCATGTGCACTTTATACCGCAGCACACAACATTGCAGACCTTATAACAGTTTCCACAATTTCCCAGTCGATGAAGTACACCATTGAAATTTACGGTGCACTAACATTAATTTAAGTTTCGGGCAATAACTTCTCGCTATCACCGCCAGCACAAAGTTACTAAAACTGTGTGTGCTCGTCAAATGAACAGAGGCTTCTTTCTTCTGTGGCACTTAGAGACTCAAAATGAGTCTCAAAATGGTGCAGCCAACTCCAAGCCCAATGTTTGACCCTTCGCCCTTTATTTTTAGTTTAAATAAAGGAATGGAAATAATGTTCAAGCCTGGTACATTAGGTTCAGATAGTAATATTCGAAGCACAGGGCATAACCTGGAATTTGAAATCGGTAATAACCAAAGTATACGTTCAATCTGATACCAAATTCCTCTCTAATTGTCAGGCATTTAGCACTGTTTTAAAATAAATACCAAAATATTCTATGCTCTATCACAATATTTCAGCATTCTGGATGGGCCCGCTAAGTAAAACAGTGCTCAAGACAAATAAAGGATTTAGATTCCTCGAACCATATTATTTTATACAATATGATTGAAAACGATTTGCACTTCAGAGGCCCGTCAGTTCTATTTTGCAATGTATAGTTTAATGATAAGCTATTTTTGTTTCAGACTGTATTCGCAAGCGGTGTTGCAAATCTAATCGCACAGTAAATACAATTAAACTTTTTTAAAAATCCTTCTCTTGCCCGCTAAAATCTGGTCACAACATTTCGTTTCAAATATCAGATAATCCAATGGTGCCCAGACTTTCCTTACTAATAAATTTAAGCAAACACACCAAGAAATATTTTAAATTATAGATTTTATTTTTTTTAAGAAAAGTGTGAAAATATTGCATTAAAATAATACAGGAATGTTCGCCAGTATCAATTTCTTAAACAATTTTACCTTAGAGAGGTACAGAGTTTATAAAACGTAGTATCCATATACAAAACACAGGTTAAAAATATCAGCTGAAAAGGCTTTTCAGAATCTTCTGTTTCACAGCTTTAAAAATCTGTTTTTTTATTTCCCCCATTATATTCTTTAAAGAGAAGGCTCTTACACTGTACATAGTGAGCGGTCGATAAACCATTTGATGGCTTCACGTCGTTCAAAAACAGATTTACTTTGCATTGTCTTCAATGGACAATTCAATTTTCTGTGTCAAGTTGAATGTTTACACCTGAGATGCCCTATACACACCATCGCTGGAGGTTTGGAAATAGTACCCAGTTCTTTTCCCAACGCAACGCTTTGCAGATATTACTGCAATCCAACTCGAGTCTTTGGAAATGTACATAAATATATATACACGATTAAAGTCTGCTGAACCCTTGACTGTCCGTTATTCTGTTGACATATAGGAAATGTACAAAAATAATCCTACCTTCAGATAGGCGTGCATTATATTTTATTAACAGCCGTTAACATTTGGAATCCTACCATTAAAATTCCCTGCATTGTGTATCACAGTTTCTTGGTGCAGACTTGGCAGAGTCGATGAAGAGGAAGGTATTGATGATAATAGAGGGACGGCTGGAGTCTGGGCCGAGCAGCTGGCCGGACTGGCGTTGGCCCCGATGATATTTTCTATGGAGAAAGGAGACCTCGATATGGCCGAGTTGTGTTTGACAGATTGCACCGAGGGGAGAGTAGGGCTAAGCTGCGGGTAGAAAGAAGTCCTGGCTAGTTCGTTCGCGGGCAGCATGGAGGGCGGGGGGATGGGATGGGCCTGCCTTGAAGGATGCTGAAAGGCAAAAACGGCAGAATGAGGGTGGTAAGCTTGGATCTGAAGCCCGTATCCACAGCCGTAAGGTCCGTAACCATAAGCAGGAATATAATTACCGTGCTCCCGGAGGAGATCCGCCGATTGCTGTCTTTTGAACCGTTTTCGCCTTCGTAAAAAGCTGCCATTGTCAAACATATCTGCAGACTCGGGATCCAGAGTCCAGTAGTTGCCTTTGCCCGGATTACCAGGCTCCCTGGGAATTTTTACGAAACAGTCGTTTAAGGACAAATTGTGCCGGATGGAGTTTTGCCAGGCGGGGAACTTCTCTCTGTAATAGGGGAACCTATTGCTGATAAATTCACAGATTTCACTTAGAGTCAGTCTCTTTTTTGGACTTTGGAGGATGGCCATTGTGATTAAGGCGATGTAAGAGTAAGGAGGTTTGACCAGAGGGTTTTTGCTGGCTGGTTTGTAAGGGTCCCGGCTCGACGTGCTGTCCGCACAGGAAGGTGACCGAGGCGTCAGGATCTCAGAGTGCATTTGGCTCACCACTTCTCCGAAAGAGCTGCCCCCCTGGGCCTCGTCCTCCTCCTCCTCCTCTCCCTCCGCTCCGTCTCCCACCACATCTATGTCGGTCTCCTCTGAGAGGATGGACGCATCGGACATTTCAGAGCTCAGAGTCATAATACAAGCAGACCCAAGGCTCGAGAGCTGCTCTCAGAGGCTCCGGGGCGATTCTCAGCAACCTACCACCAGCTTCCCACATAAGGAATCCCAGCGAGGAAAAAAAAATAGGCAGCTTGAAACAGGAAATTGTCCGTCCTGCCAACTTTCTCAATTCCTTTATAGCCTCGGCTCCAAAGATCAATCGAATCAACTTAAAGAAGATCCCCCCCCGTTCCCCCCTCCTTCCAGCCTTTCTCAGGGAATGTGTGAAAAAAAAATCACCAAATAGAACAGTTCTCAAACACAAATTATAAGCGAAGGAGAAAGGGCGGTTCTCTCTGGAGCCTTATATTACAGCAGAGATCACATGGCTCCAAACGTCACCACAAAATTAGAAAATCTTATCACATTCCTGCTTCAGAATATCGAACAGGGAGTGCTGTGCAATAAATAATTAATAGGCGGTGCGCCCAGCTCCTTCCAGATGTGTCTTCAGTGTCTATTTGATCTAGCTTTAGGCTTTCTACTGTAAGGTTTCTTTATTCAGCATTCCTGTTTCTCCCACCCCCTCAAAATGTATGAAAGAAAGGTAGTTCAGAATATTTTTCCCTCAAAGCTAATCCATTGAATGGAAACTTTAACAGGGTTTATTGATAAATGCAAGGATTGTATCATCGATTTAGCAATGCAGCAGGGTTTTAATGAGCGGCCGGCGGCAAATTGCAACCATGAAACCAAACATTTAGATTCCTCTTCGCGACTGCAATCTGTTCAGAAAGAATTTTTTTTTAAAAACGGTAAAGTTTTCGGGTCCCCTGAGAAACTGTGGCGAATTACAAACACAGCGCACTCCTAATTGCTGCCTCCACTTTTGAAATCTGCGTTGAAATTTGAAGTGGATTTTGTAACTAGGTTGGCGGTCTATTGAGTCCGACTGTCGCCTTTTACATTGCTTTTCTCCCCCCCCCCCCCCCTTCCTCTCTATGAAGTTTGTACAACATATAACGCAAAGAAATGTCCCGAGGGGGATTTGCCATTACACACGAAGTAACAGTTTCCTTTTCAAACTTCAATTTGAATTATTTTTTCAAGCCTGTGAATCTCCATAGCTAACGTTGCTGGGGCACATTCAACAATTACCATTCAACAAACAGCCAGATTCGGAAAGGTAGAAGCAGTCTGAACTTTCTGAAACCAATTCTACCCTCGGCGAGAATTAAAATGTGGTAAAGGGTGGGGAGGGGAAATTATCCGCAGGACTAATTCGGAGATTATATAGCGAGCAAACTGTACATTGTTTATGAGGCCACCTAAATTCTTCTTCAATATGTTTATTGACATATTCCCAACATT